>NW_022631020.1:21914625-22135278 GCF_010015895.1 Lontra canadensis | reverse complement strand
TTTTTTTTTTTTTTTTTGAGTTGTGTCTTTCTTAAGAAAGACCTGAAAATTGCCTTTGTCTACTGTCTGCCATCATCTCAAATTTTCTCCACAATGATTAAAGACCTATAATTATAATATAATATTATGTGTCTTTCCAGCAAAAATAAATATGTTATTTATGTTGTCTATGGAGCTGATTTTCTGGTCTACCTGTTATGCCTGCTTAGCCAACATGATTCACTAAACAGAATTACAACAGCTCTCCACAACCGATGGTTGAATACTAGGGACCAGAGTGATACTATTTACTCACTTACCTGTAATAGTTTGGGAACTTATAATAGATGGAAAAATAAGAATCTTTTTCTTAGATAGATTAGAGACCTGCTTGTTTAATCTCCAAAGATGGCAGTCTGCCACGGCAGCCAGTTGAAGCCACTTCTTAAGTAGTTTCGTCTGTTGTACCCTACACCCACAACAGCCCTGTCTCCCTGAGCACCATTTAGATAACAAGGGGTACCAAACAGGCCCCTGATGGGAACACAGTCTGAAGAGTGGTAATGACACTGGGATAAACAGAAATGCAATGACATTGATCATATACAACACAGAGATCTTACTCAGGACACCTGCCTTGCTGTGGAGTAACCAGGAGGTAGGCTAAATCAGAGTCTCATCTGATGTCCAGGACTTTGGGAAACATTGGCCCTGAAAATTCTAGAACGTGCTATGTCCATTCCCACTAAGACTGATTTGCAGTCCACCTACTAACTCATTCTAGAGTCACTCTTAGGTGAAAGGTCCCATACACTTGCTCTGAAGCATTTGCAGTCCAGCTTCCTGAAGGCAAAAGTGGAGGCAGCTGGCCTCTTTGCCAGTGACTTTCTTTCTGCTATCGCATGAAATTTAGCATGCTGAATTGAATCATTTATTAGACTGGGTTCCAGTTGTATTTCTCTCCTAACTTGATCCTTCTGCCTTACCTATAAGCATACTAACATTCTCTTCATTCTAAAACACAGCTCTTCCACCTTCAAAAAAGACTCCTAACAAAAACTTCACATTTATTTAACAATAATTCCCATTCAAATTCTTACCCTATCTCTAGCTTTTAAAATTGATGTTGACATACTTTTTTAAACTTCTTTTTCTGTTTAAAAACATTGTCAATGATTTAAAAGA
Source organism: Lontra canadensis (assembly GCF_010015895.1). Lineage (NCBI taxonomy): Eukaryota > Metazoa > Chordata > Mammalia > Carnivora > Mustelidae > Lontra > Lontra canadensis. Next base: position 22,134,114 of record NW_022631020.1, on the reverse strand, counting down.
ATTTTTTTTTGAAACCGTCCCAGCCTTTAAAAATGGGCAAATAGAGTATAAAGTACTTTTTCTCCCTGAGCCACTTGAGAGAAAGTTGCCATCCCCCTAAATATTTATGATTTGGGACAGTGACCTCAATAATGTTCATCTGTGTTCCCTGTAGTGAGAAGTCACACTGCCTTCTCCATTGTTCTGCCACTGGGACTGCTGGGCTGTGTAATTCATTGGACAATATTTGTCTTCTCCAAAGCGGATGCCAGACTTCCTAACGTTATCTTGTGTCTTCCACCTTCTTCATTAACTGGACTTTCTTTCAGTCCAGCCGTGTTGGGCTCTGCTCTGGCCCTCTGCAGGAGTGGCTTCTGCGAACATCATATCAGACCCCTTACTAGTCACAGTCTTGGTGTTCTTACTTGCTAGTCTCATTCTCCTTGGCTGCTTTGTATCACTTGACCTGTTTTATGCCTCTGTACTTTTTGAAAATGTCCCTGTGGTTGGTTTCATTCATTTGTTTATTTATTTACTCAACAAATATCTATTTGTTGAGCACCTGTTATGATGCAGGCACTGTGTTAGGCAATGTGTGTCCAATGGGGACTGTGACAGAGAAACTCTCTGCCTTTATGAAACTAACAAACAAAATTAATTTCCCCAAACCACATTTTGCATCATGCCACTATTTATTTATAATGTTAAAAAAGACAAACTTTGGGACACCTGGGTGTCTCAGTGGGTTAAAGCCTCTGCCTTCGGCTCAGGCCATGATCCCAGCATCCTGGGATTGAGCCCCACATCGGGTTCTCCCCACATCGGGAACCTGTTTCCTCCTCTCTCTCTCTCTCTCTGTCTGCCTCTCTGCCTACTTGTGATCTTTGTCTGTCAAATAAATAAATAAATAAATAAATAAAAGACAAACTTTATGGTCCTTATTCAATAGGCTCCTATAATGGTATCCTAGATTACCTCTCTAACCATGCACTTCATTACTTCCTACCTGACACCAGTGGTTTCTAAACAGAGAACCAAAGACCCCTGCCCTGGAGAACAAATTTTTTATGTCAATGGATCCTGGAATCCATGCATGTCTCGACATTAGACTGAATCATACTATGCCCTCCATCTCATCTCTGTGTTGCTCAAATGTATACAGATACCATGGCACATGTATTCCAAAGTGAGTTTAGAGGGACTTTGTCTATGGTGACTTTGTCTTTGTGTATTGTTTTCTATGAAAGGCTACTAGAAGTACAATAATTATCATATTGGGTGAGAGAAAAACTTTTCTGATGTTTAGAGGTAGAACTTAAGTTTCCAAAAGTCTGTATTCTAGCAAACCTGGACAATTATTTCCTTGCTATCCTGCCTTCAGGTTTTTGCTGGAGTTCAATTTCCATGACTTACTTTCACCTTTAAAAATTCTATCTAAGGGTCTGTTTTTATTTCAAAAATTCCCTACTCTGAAGTGTCCTTTCCTCTTGCAATCTTACCCAGTGCTAGCCTTTTCTATGGCTGTCCCAGTGCTGTGTGTAAGAGACTGTGTTTTATTTGTCTTTGTGTACCTGAAACACCCAGCATAAGGCTGCCACATCATATAAACAGAAAATCTTGTCACCCTGACATAAAGATTGGCCCGTGAATAATCAGCATCGATACACATATAACATAAAACTTGTACATTAAACTCAACGGAAATAAGGTGATATATTTCAATTATTGTTTACTTTATTGAGAAAAAATACATCACATGAATTCATCATTAGCTACTTTAGCGCTTTTAGAGCTCTAAAATTCATCTGGCTTTTAAACTGTTTTTAGCTTCTGAAGCTAGTGCACAAGAAGCTGAATTCACTCATGGTTGTTTCACATGCGAAATAAAATTTCTCTTACAGATAATTAACCTAATAATCCACCTCGCAACAGCATTGCTTAACTAGTGTGTTTCTAGGAAGGGCTAACTTATGAAAGTTAAGGCCAGAGTTCAAAGACTTGGTCTTGTGTTAGGATAGAAATCTTACTGCCATTATTGCCTATACAACTTTGATAGATTTTTAAGTCATCACTGGGGACAAAGATCCCTTCTCTTTTATCTCTGTTTTTCCCTAGTCCTAGAGAACCCATGCTGCTTCACATACAAAGTGTGTTCCAAGCATCTAGTAAGTGAATACACACATGGAGCAGCCGCAAAAAGGGCTCTGTGCTGACCAGGAGTTGGGTCTAGTTAAGCCAAACAGACCCGTGTGATAATGACTTACTACCGAGGCCCAATAGATGAGATAGGCCTTTATTTATCATGATATAAGAGAAAAATATTACACCCCTTTATGCCTCTTTTCTCTTATTTTACCAAAATTATATGATACATTTTTTTCTCACGCTATTCATAGAGAATTATAACAAATTTTCATCAAAAAAGATATGTGCCTTCCTTGGTAACCGCCATTCAAACTACCTAGTTCTTTATAGATCTGTTATAGTGGGAAAGGTGCACAGCTGAGAATAGGAAACAGCAGAGCAATCCTTGGAGACCTTCCAGAATTTCAAACTATAATTTTGGTGGGTCTACATCAATCAAGGGAAACTGGTAATGGAAATTCAGAAATCCATTTTTCCCTTGCCTTTTATCTGTGATTTACATTTTTTTAGAGCACCACTTATTATCAGTTGAGATTCAGGATATCATTTCTTTGCCAATTTAGAGACCAGTAAGTCTGACTTTAACTGGGAAATCATCTCAAAATTTTAAGTGATGCTTCTGCATAAAGAAAAATTTCTTTTTGTCTTAGTGCTAATAGAGCATTGAAAAAAAAGGCATGAAGCCCAAATAAGACTTTTCTAGAGAAGACTTTATTTTTATTTTATTTTATTTTTTAAAGTTATTTATTTATTTGACAGAAAGAGACAGGGACAGCAGCAGAGAGAAAGCGAGAAGCAGACTCTCTGCCAAGCAGGAGGCTGATGTGGGGCTCAGTCTAGAGACCCCGAGATGAGCCGAAGACAGAGGCTGAACAGATTGTACCACCCAGGGACCTCCAAGGGAAGGGTTTAGAAAGGCAAGCGCCGGCGCTCTTTATACAGTTGAGACCTTCAAAACAGCTCATTGAGACTCACTGGAACCATCCTCCCTCCCATCACAGAGCTAGGAACAGAATTTGGGAAATCCCAAAAGAGAGAACTGGGAACACAGTCAGAATGATAGTCCTATAAATTTAGAAACCAACTCCTCATGGCAGTAGGATTAGGAAAATGTCCTTAAGTTCAATTGATTCTATCATCAAACAAGCTATTTTTAAAACTGTTTTTTTAAAACCTCCATATAGTCTTACTGGGGTGCGGTGCTTATTTCTTCCTTCCTTTATCTTGGCAGAACATCCCCATCATCAGTTTCCCAGAAGGAAATGCCAAATCCGAACATCAGACAGTCGGAGCAAATACAAATCACTCCACATTTTCCTTTGCCGAAGAATCGTTATTCCTATTACCATTGTATTTGTAGGAATATACCCAATAGTTGAATACTTTTCTAGTCTATTGAACATATATATATATATTTTTGGGGAGGGGGGATTTGAGTCTTTATTATTTAAAGTTTAGAGATTAAGAAAACACTATAGAAACTTCTAGTTTTTTATTATGTTCAGTTAGCCAACATATAATATAGTACATCATTGGTTTAACGTAGTATTCTACGGTCCATTAGTTGCGTGTAATACCCAGTCCTCATCACAACACGTGTCCTCCTTAATACCCATCACCCAGTTATGCCGTTCCCTCCTCCTCCCTTCTGTGATGTTCAGTTTGTTCATGTATTTTTAAAGATCTGAACTTTATTAAAAATCCAACCAAAGAAGACAGTAAAGCTTGATCGTAAATGAGACAACTAATTAGACATACTTCAATTTAAATTATGACTTCAAAGGTCACCAGGCTTTATCAGAAATGAGGGTGTTCCAAGACAGGCTCTGTTCCTGCAAATCCAAGTGTGCTTTGGGGCTGGAAGGGGAGGCCATCTCGAGGTGTCCCTGTCCTGGAATCCAGGCAGTCCGATCATAATAGCAGAGAAGATGTCCAGGGAAGAAGATGATATTCCAAGTCATTAAGGTTTACAATCAAGCCGAACACCTCCTCCCACACTGAGAATCAAACAAGGATCACGTACAGTCCTCAGCCCCAGGTGCGAGCCTGTGCTTGCGATTGATTACCTGTCTTCCAGATGTTCAAACCTCCATTAAATTGTTACCTGTCATTTAACCCTAGTGCTGGAAGGTGGTTTGGTTTTTCTTTATTCATTGAAGAATTTAAAAAAAAAAGGCAAGGAGGACTCATTCTTTTTTAGATTTCACCTTGAAGTGTGTCCCCATACTGGACAATGCAATTTAAGGACACTGCCTCAAGTTTTCGAGTTCTGTTCACAGCAAAATGAGGTAAGTAGAACATTCAGACTTAAACTTACAGCAGTACCAGTGCTTTCCACGCCCTTCGGAAGGGACAAAAATACTTGCCACCAAAAGAGTGCAATCTTTTTTTCCCCATTCTTTCTTAAAAAAAAAAAAATACACTCCAAATATCCATGTTATTTATTATTATCGCTATTATTATTATGTGAGAAGTGAATTATATTCACTCATTAGGGTGACCCACTGATGTGCTAAAGTGATAAGATGATTTTCTTTACATCTTATCTGACATTACCAAAGCCTCCAAACTCCAAAGCACAAAGCACAAAGCATGACATCATTAGTGGTTTCCGTGAGCAAGTTTAAGCAGATCCGTGTAAGAGTCATGTGTATTTCTTATGACAAATAATTATTTATTGAAATCTAAGTAAATATCATCTACCAGCTTGTGTCAAAACAAGGAGTTCAAACTTTACTTGATTCTTGAAGCGAATCACGTTATACTGAAAGAATGGCTCCCTGGGACTGTGTTGAAACAATCTGTTTCTTAAGCAGTATGTCCTCTGTGAGAAGTCAATTCCGAGGAAGTAAATAGGACATGAGGCCATTTTAAAATCTGTGCCAAGATAAAACAAGAAAGCACCTCCGAAGTTAAGCCAAACAAAACCAGAAATATGTCGCAGGTCTGTCTACTCATAACTCCACATCATTAATTCAGGTTATCTCTGTCTAAAGCCGCTTGATTTAATCTGGTTTCATAAAATGTCTGTTACAGAGTCAGTGCCAAACCTACTTCATTATGTACTCTATTTTTTAAATACTGGGAGACAGAAAATACCCCTTGAACATATCAGTATTATTCTTTATTTTTGGCTTATTTATTTGTAGAATGTAGAATGTAGAATAGCAAAATAACATGGACCCAGAAGTCCCCATTTTAAGACTGACATGTTTAATACCTAATACCATGTCGTATCACTTTTATTTTTTGCATCTTATTTTTCAATTTTGTTTTTAAAACCCTTTATTGAGGTACGACTGATATACGAAAAGCTATACATACTTATTATATACAACTTGATGAGTTTTTTAGATAAATACTGTCAAATTTTTAGATAGATTATGGCCATGCTCAAGGCCATAAATTTATCCATCACTCCCAAAAGTTTCCATCCTTCTTTCGTTTATATATTTATAATTTTTTTTGTCTGTTGCGACAAGAGCACTTAACCTAAGATCTATCTTCTTAGCAAAATTTTAGTCTACAATACAACGTTGTTAACTATAATCTCGATGTGGTACAGTAGATCTCTAAAACTTACTCATCTTGCATAACTGAAACTTTGTACCTTTTGACCTATGCCTCTTCATCTCCCCTTGCCCCAGCCCACGGTAACCACAATTCTACTCTCGGGTTCTGTGAGTTTTATATTTTAGATTACTCCTAAAAGCGTAATGCAGTTACTGGTCTTGTAACTGGCTTATTTTATTTAGCATAATGTCCTCTGGGTAGGATTCCCTTCTTTTCCAAGCCGAGTAATATTTGATTGTGTATATCGTATTGTTTAACAGAGATATAATTGACATATAACATCACATCAGTTTCAGGGGTACAACATGATTTGATATTTGTATACCCTGGGAAAGGATGACCATAAGTCTACTTAATATCCATCACTATACTTTGTTACAAATTTTCTTCTTGTGCTGAGAACTTTTAAGTTCTATACATACATATAGATACGTATGTAGAGAATATATGTATATGCTTTATACATATATACACACATACAGACATTTTAAGTTATACACATACATATATATGGTATATATATATATTTTTTCCTTATGATGAGAAGTCTTATAATCTACTCTCCTAACAAATTTCACATATACCATACAGTAGTATGAACTAGAGTCATCATATGGTACATTATATCTCTCGTACTTATTTATCTTATAACTACAAGTTTTTATATCACATTTTTTTTATCCATTTATCCTTCAGTGGACATTTAGGTTTTTTCCCACATCTTGGCCATAGTGAACAATGCCTTGGTGAATATAGGAAGACAGACATCTCTCCCAGAAAGTGACTTCAAGTCCTTTTATATACCCAATAGTGGGATTGCTGAGCAAATGATAATTCTATGTTTATGTTCTTGAGGAACGTCCCTACTGTTTCCATAGCAGCTACACCAATTTATATTCCCACCAGTAATGTACAAAATTCCCTAGCTCTGCATCTTCACTAACATTTGTTATCTTTTGTTGTTGTTATTGTTGTTGTTTTATAATATCCATTCTAACAGGTGTGAGGAGAGATCTTACCATGCTTTCGCTTCTTCCTGGTGAGTATTGATGTTGACCAACTTTTCATACACCTGTTAGCCATTTGTGTATCTTCTTTGGTGAAAAGTCTGTTCAGGTCCTTTGCCCATTTATAAATTAGATTATTCGCTTTTTGCTATTGACTTATAGGACTTTCTAATGTATTTTGGATATGAATCCTTTATCAAATACACGATTTGCAGGTATTTTCTCCCATTCTGTAGGTAACCTCCTGTTCGTGGATTTTCTTTTTTTTTCCTGTGCAGAATCTTTTTAGTTTGATATAATCCCACAAGTCTCTTTTTGCTTTTGTTGTCTATGCTTTTGGTATCGTGTCCAAAAGTTCATTGTCAAGTCCAATATCTAGAAACTTTTGATGTTGCTTTGTTTTAAAACACTGTCCCATTTTGCTCCTTTAGGATCTTGGTATGTTTAGAATGTGTATTTCTTAACGATTTATTAAAATAAAGGTCTGGTTCACACTACACTATTCAACACTCTGTTCTCTTTGAAGCCAATCTAGGATTCTTCTCTATCCTCCTATGGCCCTTTGTCCCAGTCCTTCCGCCACAGCAGCTGTTATACTGAATATATATCACTACTTGCAGACTCTTTGGGGTCCTTTCCCAGATGGTCATTTCTGGGCATTCATTCTTTTGTGTTTGTCCCATAAGACCTTACAAAGTGCCTGGCACCTAGTGGATTCTCACTAAATCCTCTCAGTAAACAAATGAATGAACTAATTAAGGTTGTAATTACTTAAGGGCCTGGAATTGAGCCATTTTAAGATCCCATGAATAGTAGAACAACTTTTAGAGAGATGTATTTCACATACAGGAAGCTTCCTTGCTGCTTATGACCTTTTCAAAAGGCCAAAAAGAAAGCAAAATATAACCTATAGATCAAACAGTGGTTTTATTGGATTATCAGATTGGGCAGTTTGGTTTAAATTTTTTCTTTTCTTTCTTACTTTGTTTATTTCTTTTCTTCTTTTTTCTTTTTTTGGAAAACATAGCTGTCCAGAATGTCTTCACACTTAGCATTTTAAATGCTGACATCAGTGTTCATGTTCTGAGATGCATGTCTTTGGTGATGGTTTGTTTGTTTTCGTTGGTACAGAAAACGTGCTGCTATAAAACAAAAAACAAAACAAAACAAAAAAAACAAACAAAAAACCCACCACCAACATCAACCCACAAAAGACTGTGTGAGATGGAATCTGAGTATCTAAAGGTATTTAAAATAAATATTTCCACCCTAGAGTTTAAGAATTTTCAAAACAGATGTCTTCTATCAAAGAAAGTAGCAGTTTTTTGGTTTTGTTTTGTTTTTGTTTTTGTTGTTGTTGTTGTTTTTTGCCTTTTAACTTGGCAGGGACATTCGTACTTTTTTACATTCTTGATTCCCTGATAGGAAAGGGTTTTTTTTTTTTTTTTTGTCTTTTTCATTTTTCATGTTTTAGAGTTGTCCTCTGAGAGATGGAGATACCTTGGTGCACTGGGGAAGGACGTGGGCTTTATAGGACATGGGCTTTATAGGCAATAGAGTTCTAATGTCAGACCACCTGATAACAATGGCTAACGTTTGTGGAGAGTTTACTAGGTGCTAGGTCTTGAAATACTTTTCTTTGTATAAATTATTTCACTCAATTTTCACAGCTCAGAAGATATTATTATTTTTTTAAAGATTTTATTTATTTAATCCCATGAGATCACATGAGATTACATGAGGCAGAGAGACAGGTGTGTGTGTGGTGGGGGAGCAGGCTCCCTGCTGAGCAGAGAGCCCGATGTGGGGCTCAATCCCAGGACCCTGAGATCATGACCTGAGCTGAAGGCAGAGGCTTAACCCAATGAGCCACCCAGGCGCCCCTCAGAAGATATTATTATACATATTTTTTACATGAGGAAAACTGATGTTAAAGTATTAAGTAATTTTCCAAGTATGCTCAGCCAGTAAACACTAAGAGAGCATTTGAATCTAGGTCTATTTAACTCCAAAACCCATATTTGAACCATTACACTCCTAAATGACTACTAATTGTGACTTTAGTCAAGTTCCTACACATCTCTGCATCTTGTTGTCTTATTGAGGGATTATACAAATGAACATTTGTAAAACACAGGATGGTGCTTAGTACAAAGTAAGCTCTTAATAAATTATAGCCTAGAAATAATTATTATTTTTGCTTTTAACAGCCAATTGTCTGGTAGACAATTAGAAAAGAAGGAAAAATAATCTTTTCTATTGATCCACAAACATATTTTATATATCCCTCATGCTTTCCTGTAATTTCCATCTGGTATTATTTCTCTTCAGCCCAAAGAACTTTCGCCTTTCTTGTGGCGTGGATCTGCTGGCAACTAATTATCTCTACTTTTGTTTTTCTATAATGTTCTCTCTTTCTTTTTTTTCAACTTTATTAAGGTAGAATTGACAGAAAAAATTGTAAGAAACTTAAAGTGTGTATCATGGTGATTTGACAGACATTGTGAAAGGACCCCTCCCGTGTAGTTAACATATCCATCACCTCACATGTTTATGTTTTTTTGTGTATGTGCGAGAACATTCAAGTTCTACCCTCAGTACATTTCAGTAATCGAATACAGTGTAATACTGTAGTCACTGTGTCTTAGGCTATATCCCCCTACATTATTCATCTTATGGCTCAATGTTTGTACTCGTTCATCAACCTATTTCTGCCATACCCTTCAACAACCACTTTTCTACTGTTTCCAAGAGTTTGAGGGTTTTCTTTCTTTTTTTCCTTTTTCTTTCTTTTTTTTTTTAGATTGCACATATAAGTGATACCATGCAGAATTTGTCCTTCTCTTTGGGGCTCATTTCATTTAGCAAAACGTCCTCAAGTTCCACCCGTGCTGTTGTAAATGACGATACTTCTTCTCTCTCGTGTCTAAATACTATTCCGTTGTATATACTGGCTACATTTTATTTCCTTATTGTGCATGATGATACATTTTAGAGATTCTGTATTCTGCAGTTTCCTCTGAAAAGTATTGAGGGCTTTTTGCTTGCTTGCTTCTGTTTTAGCAGGCAGTTAAATTACTGTCGGATCACCTTGATTCTGCCAATATTTAGTTTTAGATTTGTTTGAGCTTTGTTAGGGTGGAACTATTTTAGTTTTAATCTTAGTTCTGGGATGTGATTCTTACTCCTAAAGTGTGGCCCTTCTAGGGTTTTACTAAGATGTATACCAAACCTCATTAACTTAATGGGACTTGATTGTCAAATTCTGCTGCCCCAGAAGTAGTAGGCAGGAGATGTTGAAATCTCTGCTAGTTCTTTCTGCCTTCCTGCATTCGATTTCCGCTAAAAGCACGGCATTCTTTTTCTAAGTAGTTTCTGTACCCCATGTAGGGCTCAAACTCACAACCCCGAGATCAAGAGTTGTGCACTCCACCAACTGAACCAGCCAGGCACCCCAGATATATTGCATTCTTATTTCTCATTTGTGCAGTTCAGGATTTAGCTAAGAATCTGAAGGTAGTTTATGTGCTGATTTGAGGAGCTGTCCCTATTGGTAACTGCTTCATTTCAGAATTTCTTCCTTCAATTTCCAGCTGCTCTGACAGCCCTAAACTCTGATTTCTGACTTCTCAGCACAGGACCTCTCTTCTCTGATTGAGTTCTAGACTCCATACGCTGCACGGAGTGGGGATTGCCCTAAAGAGAAAATAAATAAATAAATATTTATGATTTATATATTTATATATACATATCAAATATATAATGCAAACATCTATTTATAAAATATTTATAATACTTAATATTTAACATAGTATTCAATATATTTACAATATTTAATTTATATATTTATATAACATAAATATATATTAAATATATGCCAGACATAAAATATTTATTTAATAATTTAGTATTTGATATAATTTAAATATATTTATGATGTGTAATTTATATAATATTTATATGATATAAATATATATTAAATATATATTAAATATTTATTTATAATTTATGTAAATATATAAAATCTTGTCCAGTTTGTTTCCTTTATTTCAAGGATCATATTGCTTCCATTTTCTGCCTACTTTCAGTTGCTCATCAGTACTTTCAAGCAGTTGTGTTTTATATTTTGTCTACAGTTTATAGTTGTCTGGCAGGAGGATTATTTTCATATATGCTACTCTCCCATTATCAAAAGCCAGAAGCATGCATTTCAATAAATTATATTACAAATATTAATCATCTTTTTATCACTACAGCACTATCAATGTTAAATTTGGCATAGTACCACGTCTGGCCACAGAAAGAGCTTTCTAACTCCAAGACATTGTCATCAGAGAGTGACTTAGAGCTTATCAGAAGGACAGCTGAAGAGTAGGAGACAACTGCAGAAGAGAAAGTCAAGGTACAAGCAGAGCCCTCCAGCAGTTTGAACTCAGGGTAACCCGCGGTCACTCACACAGCATTGCCTGCAGCTGTCTTGGGAAGTCCTTTGTATAGCCAGATGTTGCTTCTGAAAAAAACCATTGTAAAGTTCGTAAACTCAAGCAAAGACTTTTTTTTTTTTTTAAGATTTTATTTATTTATTTGACACAGAGACAGAGATCACAAGTAGGCAGAGAGGCAGGCGGGGCGGAGTGGGGGGGAAGCAGGCTTCCTGCTGACTGGACAGCCCGACGCAGGGCTCGATGTGGGGTTCGGTGCTGGGCTCTATCCCAGGACCCTGAGATCATGACCTGAGCTGAAGGCAGAGACTTACTTAACCCACCGAGCCACCGAGGCGCCCCTAAAGCAAAGACTTTTAGTTCTGACCTGGTGTGACTGATATACTCATCCCTCGGCAGAAAGAGAAATCAAAGAAAAATACAAGAATGATGAAATCTGGAAATTATAATATTTTACATTGCAATGAACAAAACTCTTTGGCTGCAGATCCTATGCTCCTACTTCAGAAGAACGGAGAAAATTGTGTTCCATAATGTGCTCATATAGAATGTGCAGCCACATCACCTATTCCTATCTAGGCTATAGCTGAATTAAATGTAGCTATGAAAATACACAATATCACAGCCAGAGGGAAAAAATCAACAAATATTTACCAAATGCCTACCCTAAAAACAAAAAACAAAAACAAAAACAAAAAACTACGCAGACTACCCCAAACACTAACTTTGTTCTAAAAATTCTAAATGCAATCAAAGCTTTGTGAAAGAGGACTGAACAGATAAAAAGGGAGCATTCCAACTTGAACTAGAAATTGAAAGTGAGAGTAGCAACTCACAAGAAAAGGGGATACTATCTAGATGGGAGGCTAAATACCACCCAAATCTAAGAAATAAAGTGGCATGAGACAAGAGAAAAGTAGGTGTAATTAGAGTGGTGTAAACACATAAAGACGTGAGATTGAGTTTATAATGTGGGGTCAGAGAAGCGTAAAGAGTCAAATACTGGGGGGGGGGTGAGTTTAATTCTGGCAATAGAATATCTTTCAGGATTAAGAAATAGTAAATGGAAAATACTATTCTTAAAGAAAATATCTTTAATGGGGAAGATACATTTGTTACTAAGATAATATTACACATTTGATTTTATTTGGTATTATTTCCGAAGTTTTTCTTTAAAAAGAAGAGAAAACACAGTACACTCAAGCAGAAGAGAAAAAAATCAGATACAGAATCTACACTTAATGGAAGCATAATTACTGTAATAATAATGGAGATAATCATTATAATGAAATATGAAAGGAAAGGCCTTTTGCACAGTGTAAGTTCTCACTCTTGCCTTTACCCTTTTCCACCCAGCAAATTTCCACTCTGGTTTAGTCAGAGATTTTAAAAGCCATTTGAAGCCGAGGTTGACACAGTTGACACAAAGGGGACATCTGTTTTGTGTACGGAATTGTACAAATTCACGTTTTGTGAATTCATTATTCAGCCAACCATTTATAATTTTACACATATTACCTGAGCCTCCACACCATGCCAGGCATTACTTTGGGCACTGGGTTTCTTCCTTCACGGAGCCTGCTTTTCAGGACTTCCTCCTTACTCTGTTCCCTCTGTCTCCCGGAGGCCGCAGGCTTGCTGCCCATCTTTGTTCCTTCAGACTGAAACACAATCCGGCCTGTTTGAGCTTGAAACATCAGCTTCCCTGTCTTCTCCCTCATGTCCTTTTTTCTTGGTTTCATATAATCTTGGAGAACTTCCAGAGTAAGACCGAGGCTTTCAGAGGTACTCCTTTCACTTCCCAGCCTGCATGAAGAACATTTCCAAAGTCATTTCAACCTCCCGAGCAGGACCCAGTCCCAATACATTGTTAGGTATTAGAAAAATAAGCTGCAAAATAACTACTTACTTTCCTTTGAACAAACCAGGGATGATGTTGATTGATAGAGTCTATTTTAAGACGTAGTAAGAGTTTTTTAAGGCATACCCCGTATATTTTCCCCTCAGTCTATTGACTTCAAGTTTCTTCTTTCATGTTATCTCTTGTTGAAATGAAGCAACAATCATAGGTCTGTCACGCAGTTTTATTTTTTTATTGCTCTTTTATAGGAGGGACAGATAATGTTAAAATGCATCCTAATGTTCTCTGCCATGAGAAGAATTAAATCATTTCTTGAGGTTGAATTATTTTTCATAGGATACTGTATGAGGTTAATTCAAGATAGAACCCAAAGCGGTAGAACCTACCAATAGTACTTTGACCTCCATGTATTCTGGTATATCGGTGACCTACAGGTGTGGAGTCAGGAGAAGCTAGAGCCACGAGAGTGTTGTGTCCATGGCAGAGCGGATGACTCATGGCTGATGAACATTGTTCATTGCCAGCTTGATTTTTAGAAATCAGTTTTATTTAGGGCCGACCTTTCTGATACCTACAATTGTAAACATAGTGCCTCGCTTAGAGACTTCCAGGCATATAGAGAAAATGAATTTGTGTAGTGTTTATTGACAGGACATCACATTGGGCCCATCAAGTGGATTTTCTTTTAGCAGCAAAGAAGTTTTCATGCAAAAAGAAACCTACATGTAAATAAGTCAACAGAGTTCAAAGAGCTTAACAAAGTCCATAAATACTTGAAGTAATAGGGACACACTTCTGAGTGTGATTCATGAGAATGAGAATGAGAAATTACATTTTACTCTGATTCTCATTTTTCAAAAAGAGATGGTTTCTCCTATAAATCAAGAACAAATTCCAGAATAAGATGTCTATGAGTGGAACATTTAACATTTTCTGAGTCTTAGCTAACACAAGGACCTCTTAATTCCTTTTTCATGATGGACCTTATTTTACCTTTCGTATCTGGGATCTATAAAAAATCATTGAACCGTATGGTTAACCATACAGTATTGTACACTTTGAAATATCTCGAGATGATAGATCCCTTGTTAAGTGGCCTTATAAACAACAATAGCAGCAACAACACACGAAAGAACACAAGGAAATTTGTGGAGGTAATGACTGTGTCTGGTACTTTAGTTATGGTGATGGTATCACAGATGTGCACGTGTCTGACTCGTCAAGATGTATACGTTAACATTGCAAGTTTTAATATATCAGTTCTACTTCAATAAAGCTTTAAAAATGCAACTGTGTTTTGTCTCGATTTGATCAAGTGGTAAGTTTGTTTTCAGTAAGGATGACTCATCAGCCATCTTCTACCAGAATCATCAGTCCCCTATTCTCCAGTTCCAGAGCTGAGCCTACCTCAACTCTGTCCGATCAGCAGGACTCTGCCACAAGACATGCCATCCTTCAAACGGGGAGTGTATTTCCAGGCTTCCTAATAATGCATTAAAGCAGCCCAATTAATTAAATCATTAAATATTTTATAGCTATTATATGTGTGAATCCAATGGAATTAAGAATGAGAGTATATATATGTGTGTGTATATGTGTGTGTGTGTGTGTGTATGTGTGTGTGTAGTAGACACACATTGACCTCCCTTCTTTGGGATTTGTCCTTTACCTTCATTCACTCAGTCCCAGGAGCAAGTTTCTGTCAGCCATCTTTACGCATTGTGAGGATGTCTGGTAGACTCCAGGGGAAGGCACCGTACATCAGCTGAGCCTGGCAGAGTCACTTTCTTGACCATTTTGAATGGAGCCAAAGAGAGTCTAACCTTAATCTGGGATATGAAAGAAGATACACATACTTGGGCCACATAGATCAGGGAGCGGATAAAATAGCTTGGAGAGACAGAGGGAAAGAAACAGAAGCAGAAAGACTGGAAGATGATTTTGGTGGGGAGTTGGGGGTTTTGGAGAGGTTCCCCACGACTATCCTTTTTCTGGCATATTATGAACACTCATATATATATTTTTTTAATTTCCCTTAGACCTCTCAGGGTTCTAGGGGTTTCCCAGAATCCATACAATAAATCCTTTTTTTTTTTTTTTCACTTTAACCTTGCCAAGTTGATTTACATGATTTGAACTTCAAAGTCCTAATACAACAAGAAAAGCCAATTTCGAAACAAAATTTCAACTACATTTAAAGTAGAAGTTCATTAGTTATGTCCATTTTCCCGTTCATATCATGTACATTTTCTTTGTCTAATTCACTTGCGAATTCCACATCCTAGACTTGCTAAGTCCTTCTTGCCTTAACATGCTCTTTCTTCTGCTAGTCATGCCTCCCATTTTCTACCTAACCATTAAAATCTGGGTCAAAACTCAAGTATTCCAGGAAGTCATCGCAACTTAATCCAACCCATCCCACTTTTTTCTCAATTCTGTTTCTGCATCTACCCACGGTCCAGAGACCATTATATTACTTTGCACGTGTTTAACTGTTGCCTTAAATTGCCTTTTTTTGTTAATATTTTTTCCTCCAAAGGTATGACAAACTATTTGACAGAAGAGATAAAGTATTTTATTCCCTATTCTATTATTTACCTTGAAATAGCGCCACTACTATGAATTATATACCGCAGGAGCCCATAAATAGCCACGGACTGTCTCTTAGTGATCCTAAATGAGTCATGAAAAGCCCAGTTTTATAAAACCAGAAGCAAATATTTGAAAACAACTGACATCAAGGAACTAAGATAATGATGGCATCTAGAAAGGCTAAAATGTTAACCATCTAAAGCTTACCTATGATGCATTACTTCCCTCACAGATGTCCATTTCTGCAAGAGAAACAGTGTCAGAGTTCTAATGCAAGTTCTTTTATGCATAATATATTCAGATGACTAACCACAGAGGTCCCTCCTTCTAAATGAAGCCAAGCCAAGTAGAGCTTTCCTAAGAGTCTGGTGCCTTGGATTAGATTTTCAAGGTCTCACTTGTCAATAGATGCAGTGAATGATAAACTCTGTAGAAAGAGCAGAGAAAACACCAGAACCATGGGGAGAATGAGACATCGTAATCTCTGAAAAAGTGTTTGAAGAAAGTGTAAAGGGAAAACTTTCAGATTCTACAGATTTTATAGATTTTATAATCTATAGTGGGTCATGAAAAAAAATTATCATCCCTTCCTGATAAAGACTATTCTTTAGTGGTGATGTATCCTAAGACATTTGTGAAATTCATCAGCAGTTAGGAAATAATGCAAACCATCTACAAGAATTCATCCCCCCCGTCCCTCAAGGGGATAAGGAAAAAAGTAGTGGATAGGGCTGAAGCAAAGACATTTTTTTCTAAAGAGTCTCAATTTTTATATTGTCACATGCCCTGAAGCTACTGGGATGAGAACATTTTTGCAAATCTAAAATAAATAACTGAAGTAGGTCTGTTACTCACAGAAAAACACTGCGTGTTTACATGAATACCTTTTTCTACTTGATTCCTTTGACCTGAGAACTTGAGTGAAACTCTGAAAAAGCTGCCAAATTCCAAAGCTGGGAACAGACCCAGCCCAGCATGACTTTTCTTCTTTTCCTCTAACTACCTGGAAACATTACCTCAAGTAGACAGGGGTTAAAATTTTACAGCCCCATTTTAGCAATCAATATTTGTGAAACTTTGAGGCTGCATATATCCTAAGAATGAAAATTTTTCTGTTTTAATCATCTGTTAGGTGTTAACAGATTTAACTCAGCCAGTTTTCTTGTTTTGTTTTGTTTTTTCTTCCTATTTCTCCATGTCTGTCTTCTCAAACCTCGTATTCCTTGGATTTTCACCCTGCATTTGCCTTTGCCCCAACATATTTTGCTCTATCAGATCTGCTTCTTCTTAAACTTGTGGACAGCCTCCTTTCCCCCAATTGGCATCTCTTGTCATCTCTCAGTTCAAAGGCTTTCTGAAGATTTGTCTGGTTAGGAAAAGCCAGCAGGGAATAGGCATCTGTATCACCCACTGAAGGAAAGGAAGGTGGAAATCCAGTGGAGTGGGGGAAGGGAGGGTTGGGTAGAAGTAGAGGGTGTTCTCTGTGGTAATGGCCACACCTACTCTTTTATTGTTGCTGCCCTGAGACCCTGAAGGCATTTCTTCTTTCCTGGGGTCTGCTCAAGTAATGGCCATTCTACCCACCATCAGTCTGTTGCCCTTTCTTCTATAGCCTTCCCTCAGTACATTTGATTTCATGGTCAGCAAAGTAGACATACTTGCTGTCTGAATCAGAGGATACCTGACCACTTTGGAAGGAAACAATTCATTACTTTTCCCAAATTACAGGCCTGTTGGGAAACTGGACAACCATTAAAGGGCTTGCTTGGTGTTTACTTGAGCAACCATAGACTGGGATTTTTCTAGCCAAATTTCATATAAGGAGCCATGGAGTTTTCAGGCAAAGCCAGTCCACTGCAGTCTACCAACTCTTAGTCAGTGTGAGGATAATCTTTCAAAGATAACTGTTCTCTTTTCAAGAATAGAGCTCCAAAATGGTCACTACTCAATCCCCCTCTCCCTTCTTTCCTGACTCTCCTATCTTAACCTGTCTCAAGAGAAGCTCATGAGAAATTCGACATTTCTTATGATGGGCTTCTGGCTTAGGGAAGATATAATAATGAACATGCAATCATCCAACCTTAAAGTAACCTAAATAAGCAAAATGTAACTTTGATTCCATGAACAACGTTTATTTTCCTTTTACTCTTCTTTATATCCTCTTAGAATGACCCATTTCACAGCACCATTTCAGTTGAAATATTTTTTTCCACATTGGTTTTACGGTTCTCATATTTTGTGAATGATCTGCCATTTTTTGCTGTATATCGGATTCCAAATTTTTTAAAAATAAAATTATCTAATTTGCTCTTTTAATACTTTTTTGACCTCTCATGCCTGTAATAATATTTTCCCATGTGGGTCATTACCCTCTTTATAATAGGAAGAAATAACTTTCAGATGCAGGGAGCTTTTGGAATGTAAGTTTGAGTCTTTTAGAAATTCAAACAACCCCAACTTTTGGATGCAAACAAAATACAGAGACTTGCAAATGTTCGTGACTCATAATAGAAATGTGCCCTTTCATCCAACGACTTTTTCAGCATTTAAAAAATGCTCATGAGAATGCAAAATGGTACAGCATCTTTATAGGATAGCTTGTCAGTTTCTTACAAAACTAAACATACTCTTATATCATCCAGCAATTGTGCTCCTTGGTATTTACCCAAATGAATCAAAAACTTATGTCTGTAGAAAAACTTGCACACAAATGTTGATAGCAGGTCTACTCATTATTGCTAAAACTTGGAACCAACTAAGATGTCCTTCAATAGGGGACCGTATACACAATCTGTCGTATCTGTGGACAATGGAGAACCATTCAGCGGTAACAAGCAATGAGCTTCTAAGCCACAAAAGAAGATGGAGGAAACTGACATGCATATTGCCAAGGGGAAGAAGCTAGTGGGGCAAGGCTAAATATTGTATGTAGGCTTCCAACTACATGACATTCTGGAAAAGTCAAGACTACGAAACAGTCAAAGGTGGCCAGAAATTCAGGGGAAGGGAAGGAGGGATGAAGAGGCAGAGCACAGGGCATTTTGGGGGCAACAGTGAAACTATTGCCGTGTATATCATAATGGTAGATACATGCACATCTGTCAAAACCCACCGGATGTACAAAAAATATGAACGATGCCTAATGCATTTATTTGGTAAAGAATAATATATCAACGTTGGCTCCTCAGTAATGACAAAGACACGACAGCGATATAAGATGTTAAGAGTAGGAGAAACTTCAGGCAGTGAGGGTAGGATGGGGAATAAACGAGATCTCTCTATACTTTCTGCTCCCCTTTTCTCCAAACCCCAAATGGCTCTAACCAAGAAATTCTATTAATTTAAAACAAAACAAAACGAAAATGAGCTTGCTTCTTCTGGACCATGGCAGAGTAAGAAGATCTTTAAGGGCTTGCAAAGACCTTCCGTAACTTCATGGCCCTTCGATCAAACACTGGGGAGGACCCGCATTAATGAGTAAGTGCATCTGTGGTGCCAGCCCCTAGGCTAGGGGCTTTCCTGCATGACCTCAGTGGAGCCCTCTGAGGGAAGCATCACATGAGACCACAAGGCTTAGAGAGATTAAGTAATTTGCCCAAGGCCATAAATCCAGGAAGGCCATGGTGACAGGGACCACTGCATGGGTCTTGGAAAGCAGTGCCATAGCAAGGTCAGTGACTGCCCTCTCCCCATCCCCAGGCTCCCCTGTTGGGCAAGGTGAAGCTGGGATTGGGGGTTTCTTCCTGAGGTAGCTGGGAGCTCCTGAGTCAGAGGGAAAACACAAATCACTTATGAGGAAGGCCTACGGAGATGATCTGGCATTAATATTCTATAACACTTGCAGTATTCGCAACATCCTTTATGATCCTCTCAGGATATTTTTGTAACGCTTACGGGTAACAGCCCCTGAAAGGTAACACCCGCAGTGCTCAATTTACCCATGCCACAATCATATTCTTTTCTTTACTTCTGCTCTTACATTAAAAAAAAAAAAGTTTCAGAGCGTACACATTCCCTTTGCTAATTTTGAGAGAGAAGGAAAACCTGAAGAATCAAAAGCTCAAAGAGCTCCCTTTAAAAGCACTTGAGAACAGGAGAAAGTTTTATGTGATTACATTAATAGCAGTGACAAATGCATGTAAAACACTTAACCATGGTCTGTGATGCAAAGAAAACCCATTTAGGTGTCATTCATCTTTTTCGCATTAGTACAACGAGTACTCCCTGCTCTAACTTCTTCTCAGACAACACTGGGATTACAGTTTTGTGTTTTCCAGAAGCCAGCTTCCTCACTTTTATTTGCAGGGCCCTTTCACAGAAATGGTGAAGCCTCTGAGACCCCAAATATAAAACAAAATCTTTTTTTTCCCTCTCCAAGTCCATCTCTCTAAAACACACACACACACACACACACACACACACACACCGCAAAAAACCAAACATAGGGAAACACTTTCTCATTGAAGGGACCTAATTTTTATGTACTAATTGGTTATCTCTAGGACTTTTTCTCCAAAGGAAATAAACGATGCAAATTAAACTCTAAGTCCCGATCAGGTGTTTCCAAATGGAGAATCTTGAACAGAAGGGAAATAAGGAAGAGAAAAGAAATGAGTGATGGGGTGTGGAGACGCGGGGTGTGGGAGGGAGGAGCCAAATGAAGGAGGGACAGAGGGGTGAGAAATGGTTGCTCTGAACCTGCTTCCCACGTGCCCTGAATCCGGCTTCTTCCCGTCACTTGCAGGGCATTAAAACTTTAAGAAACTTGAATGATTGTCACCTGCTCCCCCAGCCACGCACACACGTGCATGCACACACCCACACCCATGCGTGCACACACGCTCGTGTCTTACAGATGAGAGAAACTATACAATATGGTGGAGAAAATGTTCTTACTGATGTTCAGGAGACCTGCATTTCACGAACTAACGATCTTGGCAGGGTCCTTGAATGCCCCCTCCTTCCATTTCGATAGTAGAGTAGGAGTTGGGCTCGAAAATTCCATTGTCCCTTTCATCTCTGGCTTATCTGAGGATCAGTCCTGGAGAAGTTACTTGTGCAAAGCCAGATAGCTAGTCAGTGGCAGGGCCAAGGTAGATCTAGGGTCCCTGAGGAAGCATTAGGGTTTTTATAGCTTCCTTTGGGTGGAGTGGTTTGTGAAGATGTTTATTCCGTGGGCTCTTGCCGGCACTCATCTTTCTGAGCTGCATTGTGTTTCTCTAAACCTCTTTACAGTTTTGCTGTCTGTTTACAAATTTTCCTTGGCAGGTCAAGTCAGCCTGTATAAGATATCCCAGCACTGGAAGCCTGGCTCGTTTCTACTGTGAAAGTGAGAAGCATAGAAAAGAGCAATGTGTTTACTAATGGGAGCGGGAAGACAGGGTCTCACTAGAGCAGAACGGAAATCAGGCAGGTAAGTGCTTTGGAGGGCAGGGGTAGAGACTTGGACCCTCTGTCTCCCTGCCCCAACCTTATCTCATCCCCTATAGCTGTGCAGAGAGACTCTGGGACTCAGTGGACAGGAGATCCAGTGTTGGCTGTCTCTCCTCTCTGCCCTCCAAATACGCATTTGAAGACTCCCAAAGGGATTTCTTGCAAACTTGAACTTCTGATGTGGAAGGAAATGTTTCCAGATATTTAAAAAAAAAAAAAAAATCACAACAAGCTCCAACATCACACAAAAGAAGAGAAAATACTTAGGTTTGAAACTTTGAAGGAATATTAAATAAGAGATAGGATTTTGGTTATGCCAGATATGAATGCCAGTACTATAGGAAAGAAACTCATAAAACATATCAAGCCCAGGCAAAAATAAAACAAGCAAAAATAGAATATCACTTGAACTATAGCAGGCCCATAAATTCAGCTCCAAAATTACAAGCCAACACACATACCATATTGTACAACCGAGCCTGAAAAGGGGGAAATTAGCAATAAACCAAAAAGCTTTCCAAAGTAACAGAATGAAGTAGGAAAAAAAAAAAAAACCCACAAAGCTACAAAAGTCAGAATAAGTACTCTCTGGGAAGAAACAGCAACAAATTATGTGATTTTCCTTTTTAAAGATTTTGGATTGCGGAGTACATCTAAGACGGTGGATGAGTCAATATGGGTGGGTAGGTTCAGTGTGTTTGACAAATAAGTTTTGCTTCTCACCAGGACATTTGGATACTACATAAATAGAAACCTTCTTTTCATCTGGAGAAGCATAAGGAAGTGCTTTCTCAGAGTGAATATTTTCCTCAAATCACTTGGAAAAGAGAAAGAACATTTATTTCCATGTTTCTTATATCTAGCAAGCTCTATTGACCTTAGGGTGAACTCGAAAACATTGTTCTAGAGCAGGCTCTCTATAAATTCCAAGCTTGCCTTTACCATCTGTCCCCGGTCTTCCAAACACCATCTCCTGCACTACCTCCCACACTTAAGAATGCTGTTTTGATCCTTGGAGGGTGGGGTAGAATCCCCTCTGGGGGTGGTGTCCCTCTGGTGTGTGCAGTTGGGCATGCGCGACCAGAGTTGAGGCCCTGGTGACGCAGGGGATCTGTGATGGTTGAGCAGGCCTTGCGGGGGGGCAGTGGTGGCGGAGGAGAGGTGGGGGGCTCAGTGCTGGCGAGGACAGACGGTCCATTCCCCTCAGCAGCTACTTGTGAAAAAAGATGTTGAGCCTATAGCTCCCACTTTCCGGAGCCTGAAGAGAACAGAAGACCTCACCCCCCACCCACCATTGCACTGTTGATCATGCTGAACCCCTCTCCCCTTCCATCCCTAACCGGCGTAGGAAGCAGTGCATGGCATGGGCTCCCGGACTGCCTGGACGCAACTGTCTGTTGCCAAGGCCCAAAGTTGGTCATGCCGGGGGAAGTGGGCTGTGTTTTCACGAGATGAAACTCTACTCTCCCTCCAGTTGCTACCTGCTTCTTACCTGCAGCATTCAGAGCCCTTCGAAATTTAAAATTCAAATTTGCCATTCGCCGCTGGTGTTATTAGACTTACTTATTTCAAAAAGGGAGGGAGGCAGGACGGCTCTAAATGAGCCCTTGAGAACGAAAGGAATTGTCTGAAGGAAACAGATCAGGTGCTTGTGTTTCTCAATTTATTTGTTTCTCTGCTACTATTCTTTTTGCGTTTCTCTTATTTAGTCTCTGACCCACAGTTGGATCTAGAATCCAGATCAGTATCCTTAGAAGGAAACTGAATAATTAAAGGTCATTCAATATACTGTCATTCTTTTATACAACCTCCAAAGGAAAGGCACTCAGGGCTAACAATGCTGTATGGTTCAATCTTGTAAAAGTAGAATTATCGTTGTAATCCTAGAATGGCATGCTTTCTACTCAGCCTAGGCCCTCATGCTCATTCTTAAACAGTTGCCTTTATGTTTATTTGCCAGGGTATGTAATAGAATGAACGTTCTAAGGCATTTCATTTCTTCAAAGAGCCAATGTTTGAAAATCTCAAATATCTGTACTTAATTGCCAAATGTATATAGAACTGGCAAATATACATACGTGTTTTACTGCCAAATATGTGTGTGTGTGTGCATGTTTGTGTGTATGTGATTACGAGATGAATGTTTGTTTTTTTCTTAACGACACGTTCTGCTTTCAAAAAACCCAACTTTTCTCTTGGATCCAATCCAATCCAATGAGATACGTTAGAATTGAATTGTTATTCACCTATTAAATATAGAAATTCCATGAATATTGATGATTCCATGAGTGGGGTAGTGAACATAGGAATCCCATGGATTTCATAAGGAGGCCCTTTCTTGTTTGCCTGTAGAAGTATTGGGGGAAGTTCGGGTCACATACATGCCTCTTTCTCCTGCTGAGGAATGTCTGGTTGGACAGGGCAAGAGGTCTCCACTTTTGGACAGGGAGCATAAGCTGAACAAAGGAGAAGTTAGGATTTAAGCTGCCTTAACAAGTCTAGATCCTATAACTCTGTGTTTGGCCATATACAGTAGAAATGTTTGATTTTACATTAGCTGTTGCTTTCTGTCTGGAGGGATCCCAACATTTTTCACAGGATGCTACTCATAGAAAATTAAATATTTGTATCACAAACTTGAGAGCTTCTGGAACACTGAAGAGCCTCTGTGCTCCAAGAGACTTACTCAGGAACTTGGAACCCTCTGACCCTGCGTGGCTGCCCAGGGACTGCGAGCACCAGAATCCAGACCCTAATTCAGCAGCCCTGGCTAAGCCCATTGCAAAGCAGGTAAGATTTGTCTTTCTTCCCATCTTGATCATTTTTATCCAATACTTTAGGTATTGAATAAATCAATTAAAAAAAAAGACACTGTCAACTGAGTTTTTAAATAAAGTCCCACGTGTGATGATCAGAGCGGTTCAAAGTATGAAACACAAATCTGGTAGTTTCCTATATGGAGTTTTGTGTATTTGTTTAAAAAAAAAAGTATTAAAAAGAAAAGCAGATTATTTTTCATCTTTACCTCCAACTACTTCATGTTCTGGCTGTTCTGTGTATCTTAGCCGGGCTTACCACCATTCAGAAATCATCCTTTTCTTGGCCCCAGTTAAAACTCCCATTCTCTGATAATTAAAGAAATTCACGTTAAGATGAGAATAAAGTTTAGCTCCATCCATTTAAAAGAGTTTGTGACCATAAATCAATCTTTAATTATCGGAACACACAGGGAAGCAGCAGGCATTCTTAATTTCCTCATAAGCTCTCTGGCACTCTCTTTACCCATTTATCTCATTTTTCAGAGAGTGGAGAATATGGAAGCCATTTTTCTGTGCCGGAGAATCTCACGAGCTTCCCTCTCCTTTCTTTCTGGAATTCCTCTGTTTCTCCCTGGCTTCAGGAAGAAAAGAGTCACCAATCTGCGAGAGTGTGTGTTGGGCACAGGTCACCGAATTCTCAAAACCCAGGTCTTCAGAGATCTTGAGTCTGAGGGAGAGACACTTTTCTTTTATCCCTTACAAAATAGTCTTGAGAGTTTCCCTTTTGGGTTAAAAATACCAAAATGTCTGAAGGCTCAGCAACATCTTCAAAAATGGAGACAGAGATCATAGTTTCATGGTGAGGGACTGGTTTGCCTCCAGCTTATGGCCGCTGCTTGGTTGCTCGCCAATAGCGTGGCGGGGTGCTGAGGGTAGCTGGCCAGGCCATTAGACAAAAGGGCATTTGGAATAAGAAAGACTTGAGTTTAAATCCTGATTGGGCCACTTTCCAGAGGGTGATCTTGCATTGATTACTGAAGCTCTCTGCGTTGTCTCTGTTTCCTCGTCTATAAAATGGGCTATTAATCCCAGCTCAAGAGGTTGATGGGCCAGCGAAATGAGATGTGAAGTTTGCTGAGCATGTAGAATCCCATCTTGAAGAACTGGTCTGAAATTAAACAGATGGCACGAAATTGTAGTTTCCCTAAGACATTCCTCAGGCTTCCACCCTGTCCCCTGATTTGGGATTCTGATTTAGGGGCATCCAGAGGTAATTATTTCTTTCCACCCCACTGTTGGGGGTAGGGAAGAGAGAAGGTAGGACTTGTCTCCACATTTAGTCTGGCCCCAAATCTGGCATAGGAAGCCAGGCTTCCCCAGGAATCCAGAAATCCCTGCCAGGCTAGTTCTGCCCTTCCGGAGAGCTGCTGTCGCAGAAGCAAAGCTGGAGGGTCACCTCTTGGGGATGTCTCTTGTCCATACTTGTCGGGACCCACTTCCAGTGCTGATGCACAGTAGAAATTCATATGGAACTTTCAAAAACACTACTAACAAGGCTCTCACCCCAGATATTCTGATTTAAGTGGTCTGGGTTAGGCCCTGAGCAACAGTATTTTCTTTTTTTTTTTAACTGCCTCTAATGATCCTAGTGTGTCTCCAGATCTGAGAACCGCTGTTCCAGATAGTGCGGATCGAAGTGATTGGGAAATGTTAGGCAGCTTAAGGTTGCAGCAGGAGGTGTCTGATCATTTGATACCGGAACACCCTCCCTCTCTCTTGTCTCTCTTGTCCCTCCGGGACAAGAGAGAAGGAAGTGGGGGTCAAATCAGCTCCACCTGGAGCAAATTCTGGGCAACGTCTACTTGTCTGCTAGTGGGTTCCCATTTTCTGAGTAGTTGTTGAATAACAGAGCACTGCAGATTTTTTTTTTTTTAACAACATAACTCCAGAAGCCTCGTTTAAGCAGATATCATTATGGACTTTTAAATCTCCTGCCTACATTTAGTTCCTTTATTTCTGAATTAAGAAGTACTTAAAATATAATGACTTACTTGAATTGCTTGTTCTCTAATGGCGGTTACAGAGCTGCGCTCTTCAACCACTGCACACGGAGGATATTTTGATCAAGTCAGAAAGAGCAACATGAAAGCATTCGAATTATGGGAACAGAATTAAGGTGTCTTGATTTCCAGTCCTCCCTGTCAATTACACTACATAATTAAACTCAGAGAGGTCTAGTCCTCTCCTTGAAATAGTGAAATGTACATGTCTTTTCTCTTTCTTTTACTGACGTATCTCTCCAACCAGCCACAATGACCACATTTCTTCTCTGCCTCATCTGTTGAAAACCTTTCTCACCCAATGAAATCCAATTTCTACTTTCATTCTTGTTTATTTACACACCCTAATCAACTGAATATCCTTTTGCTAGATACCATGGCTCCTCTAGGTGGGTAGATACCCACTCTCCTCTCTGATGAACAAAGCCTCAAACTGAGAAAATAGTAATCTTAAGCATCTTCAGGGCTTATTTTTATTTACTCTGTCACTGTTAAATAACTAGAAGCCACCTTAAGGACTATATAAAAACTAAAATTTAACGCAAAAATGAATGTTTCTGACTTAGATATCTGCACAAGGAGGGAATTCATTTAACTACCTCATCCCAATCAAAGGGCTTCGCTGTCCTTACACCACCACCCTTGTCTCCAAAAGATATTAATATCAATTGTCAGGGAGAAAATTTATAACATGGAGTTCTGCTATAACCAGGTTGGATTTAATTACCTTTAATTAATTTGGGCAGGAGAGCATAAGGGTAGTCATGAAAATAAGCTCCTACTAAATCGGGATCTATCTCTAATCTTAATGACAGTAGGACTAAAAAAATAAAAGAAGAACTTTTTACAATTATCATATGATGTCTCTGATATGGGGAATTTGAGAGACAGGGAGGAGGGTCGTGGAGGGTAGGGAGGGAAAAAATGAAACAAGATGGGATCGGGAGGGAGACAAATCATAAGAGATTCTTAATCTCATGAAACAAGCAGAGGGTTGCTGTGGGGTGGGAGGGTAGGGTCAGTGGGGCTGGGTGATGGACATTGGGGAGGGTATGTGCTATGGTGAGTACTATGAAATGTGTAAGCCTGATGATTCACAGACCTGTACACCTGGGTCAAATAATACATTATATGTTAATTTAAAAAAAGAAAAAGAAGGAAAAGAGAAGAAGAACTTTTTAACATCTAACTTGCAGATGGCGACAGTCACAGGAGCTGTGGGTGATATTCCCATAGAGGAGAAGGTTGCAGAAGGCAAGCTCTCAAGGTTAATTACTGGTTCACTGTGCACAGTGGATTCCTTCATTCCACAAATATATATTGAGTGCTAGTCACTTACTAGACACATACGGTGCGTTGATTGGAGGTGGAATGTTTTCGTTAGGCAGGCGTGGTGACTCTGCTAAGTAGATCAACAGAGCCTGATCTACTTAGTGTACCCTGAATTTAAAATGATCTCTGCATCCAAAGTCCCAGGGAAGCCTTATAAATCATTTATGAGTTTCTTGGAAAATTGTCTACTTATTTCCGATTTCAACTTTGTTTGTATGGTGCTGGGCTCCACAAACTTAAAATTCATTACAATTTCTATCTCTAGTCACTTCACTGATCTATGTCCTTGATTTTGTGTTCTCTTCTTATACTTGCTAGAGGCTCGTCAATATGCTGTAGCATTTATCAAGACAAAAATTAGCTCCATAGGGGCGCCTGGGTGGCTCAGTTAAGCCTCTGGGTTAAGCCTCTGCCTTCGGCTCAGGTCATGATCTCAGGGTCCTGGGATCGAGCCCCATGTTGGGATCTCTGCTCAGTGGGGAGCCTGCTTCCCTCCCTCTCTCTCTGCCTGCTTCTCTGCCTACTTGTGATCTCTGTCTGTCAAGTAAACAAATAAAATCTTTAAAAAAAAATGGTTCCACATACAGATTATTGTTCTGTACCATAAACATATACGATGAGAAAAACATATATAAGTGAAAAAAAAAGTCACAGAACAGTACATACAGTGTAATGGGGAGGTTCGGGGGACTGAAGAAGGAAGTCAGCTTTATTCCCACCTTCTGTACCATTTACATTCTTTATGGTGATTAAGTTTAATGATTTAACTTTAGTGAAAATAGCTGTCTTAAATGTATGAGGAAATCTAGATGACATGAAACAGTGCTCACCTAGCCCACTGCGAGGAGCCCAGCCTTGTCAGCCCTGTGGGCTTCAGCTTCAGGTCCACTGAACTCAGTTGTGCTGTTGGCAGCTGGCAGTGTGTCATCGGGGAGGACTGCCAGAGCACTTCGGAGAAGTCACTTGATCGACTTGTCCTTGGCACAATGGCCCTTCTGAAAATAGATAGACTCAAATGAAATGAGTTATGCTAAAAACTTCTCCCAAACATTCAGTTCTCTGAGTGCATGTTGTATTTGAAAAAAAAAAAAAAAAACAGGTTTTAAACTGTGGAATTGTTTTGTGTTAAAGTGAAAAATCTCTGCCTGATTTACAGTATTTGGTTTGGAGACATGTCTTCGTATGATCCGGAGTGCCCTTCTGGGCTGGCTTGCCCTCGCTGTGGCCCGTTTAGGGATTTCCAAGCGCTCGGGGCATGTGCCAAAGCAGGGAGTCCTGTGTCTGGAAGGGAGAGAAAAAGAGCGGGTAGACAAATTTGCTACTGCAAATAACACACATCACAAAACTAGGGAAAGTCTTTTTGCAGCAAATGTGACATAAGCAAGGTTAGCCTTTTTATAAAAAGATGAGCTTTGCCAAATGTATTCAACATCCGTGAAGATAAATGGGCAAAGGCTATAAATCAGCAATTCTCGAATGAGGAAATATGGTTTATTCATTCATTAATTTGATAGAGTTTTGTTTGGGTCCTTGAGATATTTGTCACATATTATTTGTCACGAGGTCCCTCGGGGAGACTAATAAATGTTCCAAACAAGGAGGAGAGGCCCTCACCTCCTACACATTAGGAGGTTCCATCAATATTGTGGGTCTTGTGACCACAGAGAGCATCCCTTTAAGGCAAATGGACTTTCTAGAATCACAGCTGGTACTTCCCTACCACAGAGGAGTACTGTGTACTGCGCTTACGAAGTCTGTAGCTTTCAAAGAGCTAAACGTGCTATAATTGCCACAAGAAACACCAAGTCATACCCGGTGGCATTCTTCAGCCTCTGGGCCTCGTTTCCAGCATGTACCATTTCCTCTGGGCCTCATGGTCTCGGTTGTCCCCCCCTCACCTTCCGCTGGCTGGTTATTATGCAGTAATTTGGACCAAGAGATTAAGGACATAATTTAGGATAAGAGTAAAGTGGAAGCAATAGGGACAGAATGGGTAGATAAATTCATAAACTACTTCAGAGACTCTCTTGACAGAACTTGACGGTTTATTGGATGGGGGCTGTGGGTGCACAAAGGGAGGGGTGACGATGGGTAGCACCCAGGTTTTTGGTGTCAGCACCTGGGAGACGGTAGTACCAGTAACCAAAACAGAAAAATTACAGGAAGAAGCGTATGAGAAGGAGATGAATTCAGTTCTGAACATGTTGAGTTTGAGGTATCTGTGAGATACCAGCAAAGAGATGTCGCTTAAGGTTTGGTATACTCATCTGGAGTGAAAACAGGCAGATCTGGCCTGGAGATACATACGTAGTTGTCATCAGCATAAAGATGGGCATCAAGCCATCCATGGGTGTGGATGAGATTGCTTAAGGCATGTTTGTAGCATGAGATGATAAGTGGGCCCAGGCTAGAGTCCTGAGTAACCCCAATTATTTAGGGATGGGTCAAGAAGGAGAGAAGAGATAATAAAATAGCAAGAGAAAGCGAAGGAAAATTGGGAGTGTGCCTTTGTTCATACTGACCCCTTTCCCTGGAGTAGTAAAATATAGCTAATCCTTCAAGACATCACAAATGTCTCTTTAATGAAGCAAAACTGTCTTGATTCTCTCTCTACTTCCCCAAGTGCCATAAAAGCTCTGCTCTTCTCTCTGCTTCTATAGCACTTAAAAAAAAAAAAAGCAAAAGTGTGAACATAACCACTGAGGACACCGCCAGCCACTATTGCCACCATTTCCTGAGCTAAGATCCAGGAAGAATATGACAGGTGGTTCAAATTCATCTGTGTCTCCTAACACCAAGCAGCGCCTATGAAATGTTCAATAAGTATTGAATTAATTTTATTTGCCAGGCATTGAAAAGTTTGTACCTCATTCTGACAAATGTTTCAGCCCTGTGGGACACATTATTCATAAAAAATATCCGCAAGTTTTGAAGAACTCTTGATCACAAAATCTATTTCTTGTATGGCTTTAGAAGTTAATCTAGTTTGTTGTTATTCATACCACACCTACTTCCAAAAAGGATTTGAGATAGCTTGCAATGAGTCATATGAAAAATTGCATCTTTAAGAAAAAAAAGCATCGTGCAATGGAAAAGGGCGGTAACATTACCTGATTAAGTGAGGCCGTGGAAAAGTTGCAGTGACTGAGAGTAAGGTAGAATTTTGCACTTCTTAGGAGACAAGCTGATACATTCTCATTTTTTGAACAGCCCTGGGATTTTCGTGGGACTTTGTGTAGGTGGAGGATAGCACATGGGTACATTACTCAGACCAGCTAAAATTCTGCTGGGCTTAATTATATCCTTTAACTATTTATTTGCAATGTTGTGCATAATAGATATGCTTATAAGTCGTCTGTGAATTAGAACAGCAGCAGCAGCAAAACCAAGCAGAACAACAACAAAAAACCCTAACAATTGTCTCTCTTGCAGAAAAATTAAACAGGCCTTCTGTCCCGCAGAAGACGATTCTTTTTTAAGGTAAAAACATTTTAAGCTATCTCATAATTGTTCTTTTAGAATGTGTTGCTTGAGAACATATGACCAAAAAATTCCATAAATTTATAACCCTGAAATGTTTTTTTCTATTTATTAAAGCATAATCGTATCTTAATGTGTTATAAGAGACAGCACAAATATTCGTCCAAGATTGGGTGCATAGTATGGAGACATTGCTCGGTGAACACATGGGTTTGAAATGCTTTTACAGTGATTCCAGGAGTCTTCTCATCAGACATTGGGAACCATCATCTAGGTTAGCAGATTTCCAGTTATTATTCTAAGTGTTTATATAGTTGTAATTGGCAGTGTAGCTCTTTGTCCAAAGGACTCCTATTCTGAAGATAAACAAATCACGGCTCTGGTTAAGATTGAAATTGGAGTCAACCTGATTGAGGTCCAGAAAGGAATTTATCAAAAAGTCTGTTTTCAACCCCACCGAAATTATACTAAAGAGAAAATATTATTAAATATCTCCAACTTTCCTACATGATGATGAGTAGCTTGGCGTTTAATTTAGCTTCAGAACGTTCATTTAAATATCTGTGGCTTTAAAATAGACACTGCCTTTATTTTTTTTTATTATTTTCTTTTATTTTTTTATTTTTTCAGTGTAACAGTATTCATTATTTTTGCACCACACCCAGTGCTCCATGCAATCCATGCCCTCTACAATACCCACCACCAGGATCCCCCAACCTCCCACCCCCTACCCCTTCAAACCCTCAGATTGTTTTTCAGAGTCCATAGTCTCTCATGGTTCAGCTCCCCTTCCAATTTCCCTCAACTCCCTCTCCTCTCCATCTCCCCTTGTCCTCCATGCTATTTGTTATGCTTCACAAATAAGTGAAACCATATGATAATTGACTCTCTCTGCTTGACTTATTTCACTCAGCATAATCTCTTCCAGTCCTGTCCATGTTGCTACAAAAGTTGGTATTCATCCTTTCTGATGGAGGCATAATACTCCATAGTGTATATGGACCATATCTTCCTTATCCATTCGTCCATTGAAGGGCATCTTGGTTCTTTCCACAGTTTGGCGACCGTGGCCATTGCTGCTATAAACATTGGGGTACAGATGGCCCTTCTTTTCACTACATCTGTATCTTTGGGGTAAATACCCAGTAGTGCAATGGCAGGGTCATAGGGAAGCTCTATTTTTAATTTCTTGAGGAATCTCCACATTGTTCTCCAAAGTGGCTGCACCAACTTGCATTTCCACCAATAGTGTAAGAGGGTTCCCCTTTCTCCACATCCCCTCCAACACATGTTGTTTCCTGTCTTGCTAATTTTGGCCATTCTAACTGGTGTAAGGTGGTATCTCAATGTGGTTTTAATTTGAATCTCCCTGATGGCTAGTGATGATGAACATTTTTTCAATGTCTGATAGCCATTTGTATGTCTTCATTGGAGAAGTGTCTGTTCATATCTTCTGCCCATTTTTTGATATGATTGTCTGTTTTGTGTATGTTGAGTTTCAGGAGTTCTTTATAGATCCTGGATATCAACCTTTTGTCTGTACTGTCATTTGCAAATATCTTCTCCCATTCCGTCGGTTGCCTCTTTGTTTTTTTGACTGTTTCCTTTGCTGTGCAGAAGCTTTTGATCTTGATGAAGTCCCAAAAGTTCATCTTTGCTTTTGTTTCCTTTGCCTTTGGAGACATATCTTGAAAGAAGTTGCTGTGGCTGATATCGAAGAGGTTACTGCCTATATTCTCCTCTAGGATTCTGATGAATTCCTGTCTCACATTGAGATCTTTTACCCATTTTGAGTTTATCTTTGTGTATGGTGTAAGAGAATGGTCGAGTTTCATTCTTCTGCATATAGCTGTCCAGTTTTCCCAGCACCATTTATTGAAGAGACTTTTTTCCACTGTATATTTTTTCCTGTTTTGTCGAAGATTAATTGACCATAGCGTTGAGGGTCCATATCTGGGCTCTCTACTCTGTTCCACTGGTCTATGTGTCTGTTTTTATGCCAGTACCATGCTGTCTTGGTGATCACAGCTTTGTAGTAAAGCTTGAAATCAGGTAACGTGATGCCCCCAGTTTTATTTTTACATAACCCAAATTACCAGTGTTTTCTGAGAATTGCCCTAAGATCCTAGAAAATTCTTTAGGTGCTAAGTTAGTCAAATATATGGACTTCAAGAAGAAAATGACACTTCATTCTACAAAATCAGATGGAATTCAGATTTTGAAACTTCTGCCAAAAGCAAGGGAGCTCTGAGGTAAATTCTTTCTCTACGTTTTTAAGGTTCACCTGCTGCTACTACATCACAAGGTAAGCACTGTAATTTTATTCTGTGACAGGATTTCCCTCTTTTCCATATTGCTAGAGTTCAAAAGAGCTGATTTTGGCTCGTAATTTCTTGAGAGCACCTTCATTTATTAATTTTGGTAGAACGCAAAGAATTTGAGAATCTCTCTTGGTATGTGTATGTGTTTTAAAGATCTATTTGTTTATTTTAGAGTGAGAGAGAGCAGAGGAGAGGGGGAGAGGGAGAGGGAGGGAAAATCTCAAGCGGACTTACGCTGAGCATGGAGCCTGAGGTAGGGCTCGATCTCACGACTCTGAGATCAGAACCCTGAGATCATGACCTTAACCGAAACCAAGAGTCAGGCACCTAACCGAGCAGGCCACCAGGCTCCCCTCTCTTGATGTGTTTAAACATATACACCCCCCCCATCAAATCACAACTAAAATCCACTTGTGAAAGAACGACGTTAGTCTTCCTTCACCAGCCAGCACTTCTGAATCGGCACTCAGTGTCACTGGGGTCCATCCCACATCATGGACCTGCTCTGTGATTTAACACAGATACTGGACCCTGAGAACTTGCTACCACTCAAGCTCCTTGAGTCAGAGAGAGTCTCCTATGGAGCTTATATTTCCGGCAGCATTTAACATAGTCTGAGTTTGCAGAATTTAATTCAATTAAATATAAATCCCCATCCTAGTATACAGGAGGATAGGTGCCTTCTTGCTGTCCTCACCCTCCCAATCCCATCCTCCCATCTCTCCTCCTCAGCCACACCTCTACACATCCGCCCCCGACCCCCGCCCTATGCCACCATCATGATGAACTTCCTTTTGTTCCCAGCATGCTTCTCCCTAGTCTTGCCTTTGGCCTTATGCACATCATCTTCCCTTCGACTGGAATATCCTTCTCCATCTTTTCCCTGGATGGGTCCTACTCACTTTTTAGGCCTATTATTTTGCTTCTTCTCTGGGAATTCTTTATAACTCTCCAAGTCTGATTAAGTAGCCTCCAAAGTTTGCTCCCATAACACATTATGATGCCATAGCCTCATGACACTGTTGTCACTGAAGTAGCCCCGCTAGGTTATAAACGTGAGGAGGGGAAGGAGGGTTTGCTACTCTATTTCCCCACATATCCTCAGGACCTTGGCACAATGATTGAGAGTTAGTAAGTGCTCAATAAATATTAGATGGATAAACAAATGAATGAATAAGTAAATGGCATGACTAGGAACTCTTTTTCAAACATCCTTTCTCTCAGAATCTCTTCAGCAACTACGACATCGGTGTTGGCACAGTGGCATTTGGTAAAGTTCTGTTAGTTGATTTACTAAAAATAATGCTGAAATTGCTCACAAAGCTGGAAGTGCAATTGGATGAAATCTTGAAGCCATGTTCACAGCATTCTTCTGCGTAGACAAGGATGGAACTTGGGCTCCTTGCCTTTGGCTGAAGGATGTCAGCTTAGCCTTTCTCCGGCATTCCTACTTTGTCAGTTGGTATGCCACTGGATAGGCGGATGTGTTCTCTTTATTTTCATTCTTTCAGCCGGTATTGATGGAGGGTCTCTTCCAAAAAAAACAAAAAAAAGTGTGATTTGGGAGCCATTCAAGAACCAAAATTCCACTGAAGTATGCCATCATCTCAACAGTCATGAGCCAGCAAATGCCAGGCAGAGAATGGGTAAAGGGAAAACCCTTACCAACCATTCTGAGAGTGCTTTGTAAGTTATACATATGTATTGGCAAAATGCTTTGATCGAGTCTCAGTATGCGCCTTTCCTCATCGTAAGGGATCCATCTTCTCCTAAAAAACAGATTAAGGCACACTTTAGAGCCATCTGGAAGAAGATGCTGGCTGATTAGGGTTCAGTCTCTCTCCTTATGGAACAGCTTACACCAAATTACACTGAATAGAGTTTCAGAATCAAGCTGCTTCTCCCTTTTCCTTTTACAATATGTACTTTACAGAGTGCACAGTGATCTCCGAAGGCATTTTTGTCTTTTATTTCCTGGTCTCTTTCTGACAGAAATTCTTTTCTTTTCAGAGAAATAAGGCTTTTCTTTCAGTGTCTCTATTCCCTTGATGACATGAAGTGTTCAATCACAACCAATTTACAGATAATGTTGTGCGAGTTCCTTGTGTGTGTTCGTCAGTTTCGTCACCTGTGCCAGATTGTCAAAGGCATGCCCTAGATAACGTCGGGGCTTCAGTCAACAAGTTTCATCATGCTTCTTGATGGGAATGTAGACATTTTCCTCTCAGCTTGTT
The DNA here is from genome assembly GCF_010015895.1 of Lontra canadensis. Taxonomy (NCBI): domain Eukaryota; kingdom Metazoa; phylum Chordata; class Mammalia; order Carnivora; family Mustelidae; genus Lontra; species Lontra canadensis. The sequence goes on along the minus strand of NW_022631020.1, from coordinate 22,098,896 downwards.
TTCTTTTCTGTACCTTTTTGGGTGACCGAGTCAGGAGTTCTTTGCCTGGCCACTGCCTCTTGCTCTGCCGTCCTTCTAGCTAGAGAGCTAACCCGGTTGTTGGCGATTTGTCAATCAAACTCATGAATAAGGTGCCACTTTAATTCCCCAAGTCGAGATAGGTCTTCGGTTGGGAGATGCAGAAGAGATGAGAGCAAAGCAAACCTTAGGTTATCAGGTCAGAAAAGTGTCATTCATTCAACGGGTCTCTCCTGCTTTTATCAGGGGCCTTCAGCTGAGCTCTTTGGGAAGTTCCCACTTTCTTTCCCCTAAAGGAAAGGAAAAAAATCCAAACGATATGAAATGCCACAAAGACTCAGGCCATCCCCCCCCCCTTTTTTTTTTTTTCAGCATCATTTGGGTAAAGCAGCTTGATGATTTTTACTTGAAAGTGCAGTTTGGGACTAATTTTGATTTGGGTTTGTGGGGAGGCACAGGCAGAAGGGAAGAGCTTAGCCCAAGTTTTGATGATCTCATTAATATTAGTGACCTAAATTACCTTGCTAAAAACACAGTGCAAGTTAAGAAGCCAGGGAGCTGCAGACTACAGATTCCTAACCTGCAGATCTCAATCTGTATGTTTATGCAGCCAGACTCCCGTCTTCTCTCTTAGTCAATAGCAGGGGCTTTGTGGGCCTGTTGCCTCTCCCTCCATAAGCTGACAACTGTAGCAGAAAAGCTGGCATGGAGCCTAGCTCCACGATCAGCTAACGACCAGTCAGTGGGAAGCAGCTATGAGTGGGGCAAGAGTTAGAGGGGAAAGTACTGAGTTCTGTAGTCTTTATGCAGGGCTGACTACGCATGTGACCAGAGACTGTCCCTTAAAAGAACCCTGTGTTTCCTTTAATACTCTGCTGTTGCCTTCTTGAAATTCTTGATACTTTCTGAAGAAGGGACCTCTTTTTATCATTTTGTGCTGAGCTCACAAAATTATGTCGTCAGTTCTTTCTTTAAGGTATATGGTCGAGACATAAAATACAATACAAAACAAAACCAAAACAAAACAAAGCAAAACAAAAAAACAGTGCAGAAAAGTGTGTATCTCATGCATGAAAAAAAAACAGCCCTATGTACTACTTTTTTTTTTTTTTTAAGATTTTATTTATTTATCTGACAGAGAGAGAACACAAGTAGGCAGAAAGGCAGGCAGAGAGAGAGGAGGAAGCAGGCTCCCTGCTGAGCAGAGAGCCCAATGCGGGGCTCGATCCCAGGACCCCGGGATCATGACCTGAGCCGAAGGCAGAGGCTTTAACCCACTGAGCCACCCAGCTGCCCCGCCCTATGTACTACTTTAAACGGCTGCCACCACCCTCACGTATGGATTGAGAGACAATTTTGAGGGTAGTTAAGAGTAAAGACTCTGTAGCTAGATTGCCTGGGTTTGAAACTTACCGGGGAAAGTTACCATACCTTGTGATGCCTCAGCATCTTCATCTGTAAAATGGTCTGAAGAAAGTGTCTATCTCATAGAATCGCTGTAAGGACTGAGTGATTTAACAAATAGAAAGTCCTTAGAGCACAGTCTGACCCTTAGGAGTGCTAGATTATCTATTGTGTTGTTATTATTAATTTAGGTTATGCTATTTTTATTCATTGGGTTATGTTTGCAAGGCTATATAATAAACTAATAAAAACGGTTCCCTTTAAAGAAGGAGACTAGAGAACAGGAATGGGGCAGAAGTGGATTTTGTAAGACTCCAACTTAAGGATCCTTTTAGGAAAAACAATAAATATTATAAATAAAAATAAGGCAAACATTTATTTTTTTAAAAAGATGTATTTACTTATTTCAGAAAGACAAAGAAAGAGAGAGCAGGGGGAGGGGCAGAGGGAGAGAATCCTCAAGCAGACTCCCTGCTGAGTGCTGAGCCGGGCGTGGGGCTCCACCCCAGGACCCTGAGATTGTGAATGGAGCCAAAATCAACAGTCGGCCCCTTAACCGACTGAGCCACTGAGGCAAACATTTATTTCGAAAGAAAACATTTTTAATGCTGAATAACTCCAAAAGTGTAGAAAAAATAAAATAACAACTTTATTAATTGACTAACCAACCTCTAAAACATTTCCCTCATATTTTTGCTGTATAATCTTTGCCTCATCATGTGACAATTTTATGGTATTTTCTATGAGAAAAGGAAGATATTTCTATTTCTTGTGAGAATAGAAAGATAATTGAGTTTTTTCTGTCTGTAGATATTTTAATCATTGTTACTGAGGTATAATTAATGTTCCATAAAATTTATCATCATGAGTACACAGTTGGAGATTTTTAAAATAAATTTATATAGTTGTACAACATGCTTTAGATTGTTTCCATTAATGCAAAAAGTTTTCTTACGTCCATTTGCACTTGTTTGTTAAATTTCTTCTTTAGTGTTTTGATGCTATGTGAATGGAACGGTTTTCCTAACTTTATATTCTGATCATTTGTTGCTAGTATTTCATACAATTAATATTTTGTTTATTGATATTGTATCTTGCAACTTTGCTAAATTTGCTTATCATCGTAGTTTTAAGAGATATATTTCTTATGATTTTCTACATATGGGATCATGTCATCTGCCACTAGTTTTACTTTCTCATTTCCAATTTACATCCCTTTAATTTTTTATTCCTGCATTGTTGCATTGGCTAGAACCTCCTATAAAATGTTGAATAGAAATTGTGAGAGTGAATATTCTTACTTGTTCCTTTTCTGTGGGGGAAAGAACACAATATTTTACAACTAAGTGTGATTTATTTTTATTTTTTAATAATTTTTATGTGATGTTAGTCACCGTACATACATAAAAACACATCTCTCCTGTTTTCTGAATGAATTTGAGTTGTATAGGTATCATTTCTTTCTTAGATATTTAAGAAGATTCACCAGTGAAGCCGTTTGGACTTGGTCTTTTCTTTGAGGAAAAATGCTTAGTTACTAATTCAATTTTTCAGTTTCTTATAGGTCTAGTCACATAGTCCATTCTTGGAGAGATGTATAAAACATCTGCAACATACACATAGTTTGTATTCACTGGTTTCAGAACTGCTAACCTTTTGTGATTAACACAGTGAGGAATGTTTCCAAGTACCATGCACTAAGCAGTTGTGCCACTGGAAATATTACAAACTGAGGAATTCTAATAAAGTTTCTCTTGTGCAATTCCCATCAAAAAAGGCGGGGAAAGCCCGTGGAACATTTATAATTGCATACGCTATATCACTGGATATATTCCTGACCAGAGACAACTTCTGTTTTGCCTAGACATCAGTGAGAATGGAAACTTCTTATAATTTTACTTGCCTGCTATAAGAATTTGCTAGCTTCTTGTTCCACAGAATTCACGACTGGTTTCACTTACACTCTGCATAGCCCTCCAGTACTGAGGGTTTGCCATTCTGGTGCATCTTCATATTATATTAGATTTGGTCCTCTGGTCTGGATACCTTTGTATCATGATGCCAGGTCAACTGGAGAAATGGGCAATAGGATTATTTGTTGAAGTCACATTTACTTTGAGACTGTTAGCAATACTGTAACTCCATGCAGAAGCTATTGTCGACCACATAAAAAATATCACACTAAGCCCAGGCTGAGAGTACCCCAAGTATGTTCCCACGTTGGCTGGAATCCCAAAATGCCTGTGGCCACTCCAGTGCACACAAAGAAAGAAACAAAACCATTTTCTATACCAACTCAGATGAAATTATCTAACTTCTGAAAACATAAAGATTTTGCGAACGTATTTCTAGGTCCATCTTAGAATCATGGAAGGGGTCCATGCAAATGTGGAGCTCCGGGGGCGCCTGGGTGGCTCAGTGGGTTAAGCCTCTGCCTTCGGCTCGGGTCATGGTCCCAGGGTCCTGGGATGGAACTCCCGCATCAGGCTCTCTGCTCAGCAGGGGGCTTGCTTCCTCCTCCCCCTCTGCCTGCCTCTCTGCCTACTTGTGATCTCTCTCTCTGTTAAATAAATATAAAATATTTTAAAAAGATAAAAAATAAATAAAATGAACAACAGTAGAATTGTTTGACATTCACTACTTCCCGCATGCTATGCACTTCAAGTGCGTTATCTCAATTCTTCCAAACTTTTCAAATAGGCTTTATTAAAATCCCTATTTTACAATGAAGGAAACTGGGTAACTTTCCTGAAACTTACCAGTGATTACCTCATATCATTGTTCTGCACAGTTAATGTGAAAATAAATAATAAAAGTGACTTGTACACCCTGAAACACTACACCAGTCCTTATCAGGAGAGCCCTTATAAGTGCCAGAAATTCACCAGCTCACCTGTAAATCAGGGGAGCATTAAACACCCAATCAGACTGAGCGAAGTCAGGTCCTGGTGTCCGTCTCCAGGCAACCACAACCGCTCATCAAGCTACGACACCAGCGGGCAGGATGATGGACAATGGCATACAGTAGAGTGCAGTGGTTTTCAAACTTTACTTGGCATATGAATCATGAAGAGGGAACTGTGCTTTTTGAAGTAAAGATTTCTGGGACTTATTTCCAGAAATTCTTGATTCAGTCAGTTCAGGACTGGGCTTCAGGATCTGCACTTTCATTGAGTGTTACGGGTGATTTTGATATATGCATTTTGGGGTGATGGATTTAGCACAGAGAAGTTGGCTTCTTGGGGAGGGAGCTACTAGCCAACTTGGTGTTATTTACTTTTTTTTCTGTCATTATATCCCAATCTCCAAAAGAGAGAATGAAAGAAAAATTTGTTTACCCTACCTATTTGTTAATGCTTCTAGAACTTCAGTCCTTCTGGGAAGGTGATCTTGCATTGTTATATATTATTTGTATTTTACGGAGTCAATTTCCTGTGTTTCCTTGGGAGGGCAGGTTTTGAGAGGAATAGAGTATGAGGACCGTAGACCCTTCAGTTGATGAGAGCTTTTCAAGGAAAGGAAGGGCATGCAACTGGGAGGGCAAAGTAGCCAGTGACTTCATTCTACCTTTATAGAGTAATGCCAGGCAGGGCCAGAGAGTCATTTGTTACTGTGTGGAACAACTGCAGGCGAACCATGGTGGTAATTCTAACAGCTTGGAATCCAGCTAAAGGAATAGGAAGGTCTGAAGTTTAGGATTGATTTTTCAAGTCAGAGCCTAAAAAGAGGCTGAAGTCACTCTTATATAGGGGACTATACATCAGATTCCCCCAGATTAGGGATACTGATATTTTCTGTCAAACCTGTGTGTGACCAGAGATTACTGAGGTACCTTGAGATGTAAATAAAATTTATTTGCAGCGTATCTCAGGTGAACTGGGAGCCTCTGAGTGCTTTCTCTTTTAAGAGCAGGGATCAGCACATTTTTTTTTCCTGTAAAGGACCATACAGTAAATATTTTCAGTTTTGTAGGTCACACAATCTCTGTCATAATTAGTCAACTCTGCCCCTGAAGCAGGCACAAATAATATGTAAACAAATGAGCGTGGATCTGTTCCAATAAAACTTTATTTCTAGAGCGCCTGGGTGGCTCAGTGGGTTAAGCCTCTGCCTTCGGCTCAGGTCATGATCTCAGGGTCCTGGGATTGAGCCCGGCATCGGGATCTCTGCTCAGTAGGGAGTCTGCTTACCCCCTCTCTATGCCTACCTCTCTGTCTACTTGTGATGTCTCTGTCAAATAAACAAACAATATAAATATATTAATATATAAATAATATTAAATAAAATAATAAATAAAATCTTTTAAATCTTTTAAAAAACAAACAAAGAAAAAAACCCAACTTAATTTCTAGAGACATGTGGCATCCAGATCTGACCCAAGGACTTAGGTTGCCAACCCCTATTCTAGAAGGTAGAGATGGCTTACTGCTTACTTGCGTATCTCTAGCTCTGAGTGCCTACTTCTGTTGAATTAGTTCAGCTTATTGGTCATTTTATCACACCATGAATCTGTCCCTATTCCACAATTTGTAAAGCAAGAATTGGAGCTCAAACAGCCTATGTGTAAGGTCATTTACGCTGAGATCCAATCAGCACCCATGTCTGACCATGAGACATTTCTTGTTGGTAACTTGCCCGGCATATCCAAACTGTTACATAATACTCAGCTGACTCATTCATTTTGATGTGGAAAACAGGTTGTACCACCTCATTCATACTGGAGGAAGCAGGAATGGTTTCTTAGCAAATTCTTTGGGTGGGGGCTACATATGGGGCTCCCAATATTACTCTGGAAACAAACAGTTGTTAAGTTAGTGTCCCAGAGTAGGCTGGTCTGCTATCAGATGGTCTTCTCTGACTGAAAAAATGTATGGGTTGCTTCCTAACACTTGGAATTAACGAAATGTCACATTTCTAAATCATATTAAATACAACTGGAACTTTTAATTTTCCGATCCATGAGCAGTCCAAACTCAGAGATTTTCAGTGCTCCTTGCCCCTCTTTTGGGACATAGAAAGACCCCAGGATTCGTGGGGTACAGGAAAACAGAGGAAAGCACCATTCCTCAAGCTCTGTGTGCCTGTAGCTGTCAGAGCCTGTGTTTTAATGGTTGACTTCAGTATGGACAGCTGTCAGGCAATACTAATCGTTCCATCCATGAATGACTTGAGGACCTTCACCAAAACTCCCAAAATCACAGGACTTGGTTCACAGCAAGAGGCTGCATTTTAATGAGCTCTGACTTATGTCACTGGTGGCAACCAATCCTCTTGCTCTCCTCAGCAGCAAGAATCAAACCAATTTCCCAGGAACTTGGTTGCTATCCTTATCAAAATTTAAACCATGAAGCTTCTGAACCCCTTTCTTTTTCAGGTGAGCCAGTGTAATCATCTTACTGGATCCAGAATGTCAGAGGTACAAATTGTTTGTCTTGCATAGTGACTTATTTTTTTAAACACTTATTTATTTTATTTTGAGAGAGAAAGAGTGAAATAGAGAGAGGTAGGGGAGGGGTAAAGGGAGAAAGAGTCCTAAGCAGAATCCACACTGAGAATGGAGCCCAACGCCGGATTAGATCTCATGACCCTGAGATCATGACCTGAGCTGAAACGAAGAATCAGATGTTCTGCTGACTGTACCACCCAGCATCCCATTATGACTTCTTTTTTCTTTTTTAAGTAAGCTCTACACCCAACATGGGACTTGAACTCATGACCTTGAGATCAAGAGTCACATGCTCTACTGACAGCCAGCTAGGTGCACCATGACTTATTTTGTTTTAATGGAACTTCAGTTCCTTTACACTGTGCATGTCATCTCTAGTTTGTAATCCCTACCACTCTATTATCTTACTCCAACTAGCCCTATTTGTTGCAATTATCTGTTTCGTCTTAGAGGAGTGGTGGAATCATTCCTATGTTTCTTCCTGAAATGTTTATAGTATTAAGAAATGATAGAATTTGATTTCTCCGTTTATAAATTTTTAAATAAAACCACTCTGTTGTAAAGATTCTGTTTATCCGAGCCCAGTGGTTCTCAAGGTATGAGTCTTGGACTAGAAGTATCAGCACCTCCTGGGAACTTGTCAGACATGCAAATTCTCAGGACTTACCCAAATCTACTGAAGTAGAGTCCTGGGGTGGGGTCCAGTGATCTGTACTTCAACAATCCTTCAGGTGATTGAGATGCATGTGCAAGTCTGAGAGTTACTATTCTAGAATATGTTATATTTAGGGAGTGAGAATCCACTAGAGGAATATCTGTCCTTTAGAACTAATGGTAATCCTCACATTAGTCTTTCGTTCTCTGTCCTTTTCTTTGAATACTGTCTTGGAGTGCAAATTCTCTTAAAATTTTAATTGATGCCCTCTTGTGGCTATGAGAATTCCCAAACACATAACTATATCCCTGACTTTTTCTTCTGGCTTTTTTAAATTGTTTCATTTCAGGAAAACTCAGTTTTAATGTTCTGATGTTATTGGAAGCTATATTCTCCATCTGGGCCTTCCATTTTTCTCCTCTGTCATCAAGGACCCTGTTGCAGGAATGGGCCTAGCTAGGATCAACTGAATGAGTCACTGACCTCAAGTGCAAAATTTAAGGGGGCACCAAACTCTTAGTAATCAAAATAAATAATATTTTAGTGAAATATTTTTTCAAAGGTACAATTAGTGCAAGAAAATCCATGAAGAATAAAATAAAACAATTTTGAAAGATAGGATTATTACCTTATACCAAGCCATATTGGCTGGAGAAAAAAGGCAAAAATCAGCAATACTGATTCTGTCTTTATTTAAACTTCGGATATTTTCTTCATTACAAATATTTTTGCATAATTATTTGTTTTAAAAAGTACTGTATAGTTACCAAGATTTTGGTACTCACTTAAATTTTGTGTCTAAGGTACGATTTTGTGCCTTACTTCTCCAAATTCCTGAAAGTTGGAGTGCCAAGGTCTCTCCCATACCTTAAGTACAAATTGAGTTCTTTCAAACTGAGAACTCTCCTCTGTTCTCCTAAGTCTCTGCTGATGACAGCAGGAAAGAACATTGATTATATGCAGTGGTTTGAGAGGTACTGAAAAGTTGCCTGACCTGTCAAACTCATCTTTTGCCTTTGTTTTAGGTTATCATGACATAGCTGATACTTCCATCCCAGGTAAAATAAAACACATTTTGGTTTCATGTTTCAAAAGGGTTACAAAGAAAAGTCTTGGATCCCATAAGGCTCCCTTATATTGGATCAAAAAGTGATGGGGCTCCTGGAGAGCAAGTGCCCAGGTGAGAGGAGGTTGAGATGGAAAGGAAGAGCATGGAGGAGAGGAGAAAGACCACCACTTGCCCAGTGCTACTGGCTCTTTCCTCATCATCTCTACAAGAGTCACACACTCAGTGTGTACTAAACAATCTTATACTTGCTCTCAGACTGCTTTGTAATCAGTCTCTAGATGATTCAGATGTGTATATTCATCTCTACCAAGTAGAATGCATGTCTTAATTTTAGGGATCATGTTTTCTCCTGCACTCTCCCCCTTTCTTTAGTAGGCTCTGCACCCAACATGGGGCTTGAACTCACAACCCCTAAAACAAGAGTTGTGTGTTCTACCAATTGAGCCAGCTGGATGCCTCTGTTTTCTTCCTTTTATTGTGTCCTATTCTTTGAAGGGGATGAATCAAGTAGCCATTTCAAAAGCATCATCTATGTTAACTTGGTTTCATTCAGTCTTTTTTTTTAATTTAAATTCAATTAATTAAGAATATAGTGTATTAGTTTTGGAGATAGAATTCAGTGATTCATCAGTTGCATATAACACCCAGTGCTCATTATATCCAGTGCCCTCCTTAAGGTCCATCACCTAATTAGTCCATCTCCTGACCTCCCCCACCCCCAGCAACCCTCAGTTTGTTTCCTATGATTAAGAGTCTTTTATGGCTTTTCTCCCTGTCTGATTATGTGTTGCTTTATTTTTCCCCTCCCTTCCTCTATGCTCTTCTGTTTTGTTTCTTAAATTCCTCATATGAATGAAATCATATAATTACCTTTTTCTGATTGAATTATTTTGCTTAGCAAAATACTCTCTAGCTCCATCCACGTTGTTGCAAATGGCAAGAGTTCATTTTTGATGGCTGCATAGTATTCCATTGTATATAGATACCACATGTTCTTTTTCCATTCATCTGTCAATGGACATCTGGGCTCTTTCCATAGTTTGACTATTGTGAACATTGCTGCTATAAACTTTGGGAGGTAGGTGACATTTCTGATCACGACATTTGTATCTTTAGGGTAAATACTTAGTAGTACAATTGCTGGGTCATAAGGTAGCTCTATTTTTAACTTTTTGAGGAACCTCCATACTGTTTCCCAGAGTGGCTGCACCAGCTTGCATTCCCACCAGCAGTGTAAGAGGATTCCTGCTTCTCTACATCCTTGCCAATATTTGTTGTTTCCTGACTTGTTAATTCTCAGCCGGTATTTTCTTTATTCAGTTCCCAGTACACTTGAGATCAAATAGGATTTGGGAGATGTCATTGAATGAAGCAACTCATCTTTAGAAGAGGTTAAAAGCTTAGTTGCCTTTGGCATCTACTAAAGGCTGACTGTTACATGAAGATAATCTCAACTCTCCAGGAGCTTCTGAAGCATGGAGGTGAGATGCCTTCAGTACAGACATATATGATAACTTAAAACATTAAATCAATGTATCAGAGTAAATATATAGTTAAATCACATTCTCAAGGAATAGCAGTGTTTCTTTCATATGTTTCCAAACCAAATGCTACATGTCCTCACAGCCAAACTGATGGGCCTTTGAAGATACAAACATTATGAGCACAAATTAACCTTTCATGCAAAAATTCCGAAACCTAGCCCACAAACATGCCCTTCATAAATCACCAAGAAGTCTCTTCAATAGTAATATACTATCTGAATTAAATTGTCAAGAGTATTTTCCTTTTATAGCGATTGATCCAATATCTTTTAAAGCCCTCAAAGCTGTCATATTTCTACAGTTTGAACTCCAATAAATAAACTTATGCCTTTTTTTGTGTATTTAGAAGTTTACAACATAAAATTTCAGGCTCTGACCTGTTGAGAAAGTTACTTTAGTAGAATGAGATTTTATTACTATGGTAACTTAACAGGATAAAGGTATTAAGAGTAATTTTCCCTAGCACTGTCAGAGAATTTGCCATTTAGAACTTGAAATCACTGTCTTACATTAAAAATAGAGAGAGGGAGATTATCTTTAGACAGAGCATTTCTTTTTATATTCTTTTATAGCCTGCAATGAATTTACAAGTATATTGAACAGAGCGAGCATCTTTTGGAACATTTTTCTGCCGGTGAAAATGGTTCCATTCTGTGGGGCTTTGTGCCATCAAGATAGCAAAGAAGCTAATCTACTCTGCTTGGCTCAGCAACTCCAACAGGCAAGGAGGAAGATGCGTCAACTGTGTGACGACTTAATTTGTTCTGAGCTGATAATAGTCATGAGAGATGCCAATGATGGATGGCAATTTCCAACGTCATTGTGAGTCACAGAGATTCACCTTGAAAGCCACACGTATGAGTGTCTTCTAGAGGACAATGCCCCCTTGCTCAGATGTGGGGTACAGAGACCTCACTGCAGCTGACCTTGAAATTTGCAAAGTACTTGAGATCTCTTTCTACATATTATATTTGCAGAAGACTCAGCAAAGCGTTCCTGGGTGATTGACACTTAGGAAGGACTAACACTGTTATGCACCGATTGTTCCAGACTATAAAGCCCATGACCTGATGGAGGGAAGATACTGTCCCATGGCAGCAATGCCGTTCTGGGGAGCATTTGAGTGACAACAGGAGGAAGTCCAGGCCTTCAGAACCATTTTGCACAACATGACGTATAAGCTAGTCATGCGGCAGTTTGGAGTGGTATGAGGTTAAAGGGAACGTTTCCTTTTAAAAGCTTGAGAATGATCTCCAGGCTTCATCACAACAGAAAGGGATGAGAAAAATTACGTGAGTGTGTGTCTATGTGTGCATGCAGGTGTGCATTTTCCTTGATTCTCCCTCTGAATTTTATCCTTCCCGGGTTAGTCTGCTGGTACAATGTCTGCTGAGGATGAGTCAAGTCTTTCGGTTGGATGTAATCTGCAGCCACATTATCCTGTCTAATAGGAACAAAAAGCAGCCAGAAAGATTTCCTAAGGAGCAGCTGGCACATGCAAATATGAGGCTGCTCATTTTAATTTTGGTTGTCATGACATTTCCTCAATTACCTCATTGACCTGAATCACACTTCCTTGCACTGCTTTCAGTCTTACTGTCTGGAAGATACAGACTTGTTTCTTATTTTGATAGCCCAGAGAAAAACCATGAGCAAGTCTGGATGTTATGGCTCTCTCAAATGTTGGGCATATGCAGAAAATGTCATTTGAATTTGTAACATACCAAGAGTATAATTGAACAAGCCTGTCCGTCAAACATTCAATGGGTTTATTTCTTTGCCAAAAAGCCATTCTTGGATGATGTCTTCATTTTACAAATTGAGAAAGATATGCTCATAAATGATAAACATAGAGAGTGCAAAGTACATATGGCTAAGAGAAATGATAAAACACCGAAATATTCATGTGAAACCTACTTGACAGCATGGACACAAATTCATGTATTTTTATAAAGCAGAAAAAGGTGTCTGCCCTAGTTTTTCCAGATAGATGCTTAAGAAATGTTATTCCTCATCTTCATGATAGCTGGCATTTACAGGAGTGGCAAAAGCTCTTCGTTACGTTTCAAAACACAGAGCAGAAAAAGATTGGTCAGATCTTTGCAATCATGCAATTTGTCCTCAGGAAGACAATCAGTCCATATTTTATCTCTTTTTTGATGATGGTATCAAAGATTCTAGTATTCATTAGAAAAATACTTTAATCAGCCACTGACACATAAATATATAAGAAACAAATTAAAAATACAAGATTTGTTCTCATAGCAAGAGATATGGCATGGTTTTCAGTAAAAAAGGAATTAATTAGCTCTGATTTATAGGCACATAGCCAAACAGTTATACATAATAAACCTTTGGGGAGGAGTACTATGGCAAAATAAATGCAGTCAATAATTAGTATAATAAGTATCTGCTTATTTTATGAATATATGTGAAAAATTAGATTTCCTTTCTTATTAGCTATTTTCTACCACGGATTTCTAATAAATGGAGTTTACTAAACTAGTTACTGGTGGAAATGTGGACAAAAGCAAGTGGAACCTCTGTTCATTTTCATTATGTCCAACCCATAAGAAAATGCAGACTGGTCTTTCCCAGAAGTGTTGAGGGTACACTGTGTCTGAGACCAGATGGTCAGGTGTGCAGCCTTTATGAATAGGCCTGTTCTGCTAATATTTACCAAAAACCACAAGTTCCTGTAGCTGGAAGATCTAGGAGCTAGCCTATTGTTTGAGCAAACTGAAGCTTTCTTTGGAAAACCTTGGCAATAGGAAGTACATTTGGGTATTTATTTATAACAACTGTCATGCATTTTTCTCTCTAAAGAAAAATAAGCCTTTAATTTGCTATTGAACTTGATCAGTTGGCAGAAAATTTTTTTACACAGCAACTTCATGTATAAAACATGAAGCAGGAGCAAACTACCAGGACTATATGGAAATCTTCTATAAGAAAGATCTTGGTTTGAATCATTTGCATTGGAAACACAAAGGTGATCTTACTGAAAGCAATGCTGTGTGAAGTGGATGGCAGAAATAAGTTTCATCTTTTTAGGGATCAGATCATATGATAGTAAGTTAAAAAAAAAAAAGCAGTTGATGGGGTACCTGGGTGGCTCAGTGGGTTAAAGCCTCTGCCTTCGGCTCAGGTCAAGATCCCAGGGTCCTAGGATCTAGCCCCACATAGGGCTCTGTGCTTAGCAGGGAGCCTGCTTCCTCCTCTCTCTCTGACTGCTTCTCTGCCTACTTGTGATCTCTGTCTGTCAAATAAATAAATAAAATCTTAAAAAAAAAAAAAAAGCACTTGATAATTGTAGGAATGGGTTTGCAACACAATGGAGACATTTTTTTTCATAGCATCACTTAGTGTGGTATTTTCCAAATACCCAAGAATACTAGAAAACTCATCAGAGAGATATCTAACCTACATTACCTGCATGACTTTCAGTAGTTCCTGTGCAGCTACCAACACATGTAATTTCCTAGACTGTTTTAGTACTTCAGCAATGCCTTAACGTACATGCTTGCTCATACAGAAATGCTGTCTGAGGAAGGGACCCACCTCACAAAGCACTCTATCCCCAGTCTAGATTCAAGAAGGCTCCCAAACCCCTTTATTTTTTCCGACCCTCCTGTACTTTGCCTAATCGGCTATCCCTTGGTCTCTAGATTCCACAATTACTCCTTTAAAGCTTTGGGACTGGGTCAACTCAGAAGACCCACAGTTACACCAGCAGGTCCTCTTAGCCTAACACATTTTTCAGAAATTCTGGAAGCTGCCTACTTCCCCTTGTCTCCTGTCTCCATAGTTATTTGAGGCCAGAGCAGAACTCAGTGTTTTTGAACCAACCTAAAACCACGTTCCAACAGTGATCTTGAAACCTTCATATAAACCTATATCCTCCAAAATGGACCTGAGTTTTCTGAGCAGGTCTTGGCTAGCTTCAGCAGCAGTACAAGAACTCTCTGGAAGCAAAACAAAACAAATATGATACTTTGCCAACTAATTAGCTTTCTGATTATTGATAAGGAGTTTCACGTTTCCATGTCTTCCTCCTCTCCAGCACACCAAATTGGTCTGGTATTAGTTTAGCTATATTATGGCAAAAAAACAAAAACCCATGTCTTAGCCTATCTGTGTAAATACATTCTTTCAGCTTGAGTCTATCAAATATTTTTATTTAGCTCCCTCTATTGCTAGCACTGTGTGAGATGTTATGGCTTATACAAAGCGGGAGAAGATTCAATCCTGAGTTTCAGGTTTATAATTCAGTTGATAAGACCAAATAAATTGAGGTTGAAAAAGCAATGCATTGTTAAATGACATGGTAGTGAATTTAGCGTGATGGAAGTTCACAGGAAATGAAAAGATGTATGAGAGCTGAGCTGGGAAAGTTTCAATGAATAAAGTGACACAGGAGTTGGTTATTGAATAAGGGTCTCGGCAGGCAGACTGGTGGAAAGACTGCCCTCCAGCAGGGGACCACTGTGTGTTATCATACCCTACTTTTGATAAAGCCATGGCTGGCTTCCACATTTCTGTACAGGGGTAGCACCCAAAAGGTTAAAAAAGCCTGGCTTCTCATAGATTTTTCACAATGGCAAAGTCATGTGAACTTTCACTAAGGATATTATAGCGTCATAGAGTTTGAGTTTGAAGATCCCCTAGAGATCATTCTCTATGCTTTCAGATTACTGTGAAGAGCGTTAAGCCATATTAGAAGTGCCATCTCCTCTGTTTTGCTGGAGACTCTGATCATGCTAGGTTTCCTTCTAAACCTTCTAAACTTTCAGCGTGTAGATACCCTGAAGCCTGCATCCCAATACTTGGAGTGCTTTGGAGTCCTGCCAAGGTGTGAGTGGACTCTTGGGACTGGGAGCCTTTTCTGTACCAGTGACACTCGATAGTGACGATAGTAGAGACCACAGGGCTTCCAGGGAGTCAACAAGCAAGGAAGAAAATGTGTGAGTGACAGTGACTATAGTCAGTGTGAAGCCACAGGAATGTCCTCCTCTCCTCTCTTTCCATGTGAAATTTAATCCTTTGACTAAAATTGGGAAAGAAAAAAAAGTCTTATGAATATAGATGTGGAGAAAGGCTATCATTTAAAAGTTGCAAGCCATGTTCTACCTTTAGAGAGGGAAGCTCAAATTTATATGACAAACTGGGAGAAGCCTTGTAATAGGCATTTTTTTTTTTTTTTGGTTGTTATATAGAAGATATAGCAGAACTTTCTCTTAGTTCTCAAAGAAAAGCCTACATATAGTGAAATAAATTAGATTTAGATGTTTCTTTTTTTTCCCCTTTCTTTTCTTTTTCTTTTTTTTTTTAAGAGAAAAAATGCTTCTTTATTTATTTTTTTTTCCAAGATTTTTATTCTTGGGGTGACTGGGTGGCTCAGTCTTTTTTTTTTTTTTTTTTTTTTTGCTTCAAACTCATTTATTCTCTCCATGTGTTTGTTAGTGAGGGTCTACTATCTGTTGTTGCAAACTAAAAAGTTAAGTTCCCTCTTGTTTAGTGTAAATATAGTGTATGTTTTAGCACTTGCTACCTACGGGCTAATGTTTGTTTTCTCTGTGCCATATTAGACTCTCCTGGCATATTTATTATTGAGTGACCTTGGAGAGTCATTTCTTGTCTGAGGAGCCCTCAACCTCCCCCAGCCCCCATCCCAGGAAAGTTGGATCCATTTCAGTTAGGAATGGCTTCAAGTAAGGTAATATTTTACCCTGGAGGAGTCAAGAAATTGACGGGATTTGGTGGTATGGAGCCTGGACTGAAAGACTGGTGTCTATTCATGGCTGAATAAGCCATATTTGGGGAAATACATTAAAATTGGGGTACCACATGTGGGTAGTGAATGATCCATGGTCCATCACCCTGAGAAGAGATGAATCTTGAAACTATAACTAAGAACTCAATTGTAGACTTTAGGCTGTTAGGTGTGGGGAGGTACTGGGGTGTTTTCTCATTTCCCTGAAACCTCTTGGGATCCAAGTAAAGCAGACATGTTAGAGGGCATACCTGTTGAAGGGTGGCTGGCTGTTCCTTTTCCAGATGGTAGCAGACTGGGAAAGGCAGAGAAGTATCATTCAGGGACTCCCTAAGGAATGTCACCCTGGCCTTGGGGCTGAGGGCTCTGAGCACACCCATATGTAATACAGTTGACTCTGTATGTAAATAGTCCCTTCTATGTCCCATAAACTTTCAATAAAACCTGATTAGACATCACCCATTGGTCTCGTCTTTGCCAGAAGGAGAGAGAATTTCCCCTACAGAGGCCACAGGCCTGGTGATATTGGTGGTCACCAGCTGTTATGAACTGAATATCTGTGCTGGTATGGTGAGTAAATGCCCAAAGAAGACTATGAGGGAACCAAACCTGAGCAATTATAGGAGATAACCATCGGTCCCCTTCAGGAAGGGCCCAAAGACACTTTGAAATTGACTGATTTATGGTAAACAAGTAGGTAAGACCCAAGCTATCATTTTAAATGATAGCTTTTAAAAGGAAATATGATCCTACTTGATATTCATATGTATCTGAGGCTTAAACATATAATTTTATATATTTTGCAAAGTAAATACCAGAGGCTGCTCCCTTCTTTACTGATGATCATAGTAAATCATCATGCAACAGACCATTTTCAAGAACCTCTTGAGTGGTTTCTGTATTTAAATAACTATGGAGAGACTACTGAGTAGTCTTCATTGGGTATAAAAGAGTATAATGGGAACTGTGTGTGGCCTAACCATGGCTAGCTCCCCACCATGCCTCTTAATTTCCAGAGGAGTCTGCTAAATTGTAGATAGAAACCTAGGGACCCCAGTCCTGTTCATCTCTTTGGGTGGACCAGTATGGGTAGACAAAAGTGAACAGGAAGCACACCAAGATTCTTCAAAGGGAAGTGTACCAAAAAGAATGAGGAAGGGAAGGGTGTTTGTTACACTTGGCATATAGAGAAAGGCTATTCTAGAAAAAAATATCTGTGACTGAGACTGTCATGCCCTTAGGATCCAGCTATGCTGGCATATTGTTGTGGTTTGGGAACAAAAGCTGAGCACTTGAACATGGGCTACTCTATGGTTTAGGTATGAGATGTCCTTGCAGGATAGACATGCTTTTATGGTACAGCGTGGGGCTAGTTTTGAACAGTGACATTCAATGGCAGCAGAAAAGCAGAGCAGGAAAAGTAGGATTAAACTCTTTCCCCCATGGTTCTGAATAGCTTGAGCTTCTTTAACTTAAAAAGAGTCTGTGTGTGTGTGGGAGAGGAACGTTTCCCAGGAGAGGTCTCAAGAGTGAGATGCCAGACTTCCCACTAACAAGTCATGTGGATGCTCACTGGAAAAATAAAAGAATATGATTGTTTTGTATTCCTGTGTTAATGAATCAGGACATGCCTATTACTGTAAAATTAAAGAGAAATCACGATGTTACATTGTGTAGGGTAATCCCAAATCACAATACATATTGAGATTTCTCTCTTATGTTTATTAACTTAAATGTGAGATCCAGAGAACCTTGGATTAACAGAAACCCTAGAAACCTCAGAGAAGATTTGGTCTCTTCTAGGTGGTCTATGAGAGTATGTCATAGCATAGAAATTTTCTTGCATGGCTGACTGCAGACTAATTCCTAAATTTCCCTTTTGAATGGAAGTCTGAAAGAACATAATAAGAATGTTGGGTAATCTGTCAACCTGTGGCTTCTCATGATATAGTTGGCTCAGTATTTGAGTTTGTTGCATTTATACACCTCCCTAAAATTGTCAGAGAACTCTCACTTATGTTGTTTGTACCTCACAGGAGCAAGGATGGATATGTCGAACAGGGACTATTAATTTCATTTAATACCTGAGGATACTGGGGCCCAAAAAGATTAAGTGATATAACCGTAAATGAGTGAAAGAGAGTTTAAATGCAAGGAATAATACTTAAGTCATTGCAAAGGAGAAAACAGCAACTTAACTATGAAGACATATGGTAGATACCACTTTGACCAATGATCAAGGTTATCATCACCAATAATGAGACAAATTGATATCATGTACCTCCTGACATAACACACATCACTTACATAGGATTGTTAACCAAAATACTAACCTGAATCGTGACTAGATATCAGACACACTCAAACTGAGAGTCACTCTACCAGATTAGCCAATACTCTTCAAAAGTGTCAAGATCATAAAAGGCAAAGAAAGACTGAAGACCTGTCCAGACTGTAAGAGACAGAAAAATCATGACAACTAATGTTATTCGGAAACCTGGATCTTGGACCTGAAAAAGAACATTAGTGGGACCATTGATAAAATTTAAATAAGATCTGTAGATTAGTTAACAGTATGATTGTCGGTGTTAATCTCCTGATTTTGCTAATTGTGCTGTGGTTATGGAAGGTGTTAATATTTATGAAAGTCATGAGGAAGGTACACAGGAACTTTGTGTACTGTTTTTCCACTTTTTTAGGAGTCTGAAATTGTTTCAAAGTCAAAGTCAAAGTAAATTAATAAATAGGTTTTCTCCTGAAGCCAAACCAATTTTATCTTCAAGGACAATTTATGTAAAGTTCAAAATCAACTGGAAAAATGGAGCATTTTTTTCCAAGTTTTTATTTAAATGCTAGTTCGCTAACATACAGTGTAATATTGGTTTCAGGAGTAGAATTTAGTGATTCATCAGTTTCATGAAATGGAGCATTTTTGCATTTTTCAAACCCATAGATGACGCTCCTATGGGACTCTTCTACATTCTACTGTAGAATTTTGGCAAGATATAGAACATGGTGGTAAAGACTGCAGGTCTTGGATTTGGCTAGATGAATCCCAGTCTTGCCATTTTCTAGGTACGTGAATGTCAGTTTCCCTATCTGAAAAGTGGGGATAATGGTATATTATATGATTGTTGAGGGATTAAATGAGTCGATGCATGGTAAGTTCCTACCACTGTGTCAGGTACAGGTTCCAGCTTTTGAATTATGATTGAATTTAAATAAATGGGTGAGAAAAGATAGCTTCCTGGGTCAGTCACACTTTGTGTCAGAATGGCTCCTTTGGTTGATAATTCACCAACTTAAATGGACGTGCTTACTCAAAAGCTGTTTAAAGCATGCTCACTACTAATAAAAAAGGAAAAGGATGTTATTTACACAAATTGCCCAAGGATATTTTGAAAACAATAAGCAAACTGTTAAAAGCTTGCCATGGAAAAGATCACAGCTGTTACCAGCACATTTCCACTGTATCAGTAGTCAGTCGAGTACCGTCCTGGGAAGAGAGAGTGGAAAATGGAAACTCTGCCCAAAGCTCTGCGCCCATGGAGAGCAGGGAAGAAACCATGACTGCTCCCAGAGTCCAGCAAAACCTGCCCTGAGTGGGCGGACAAGGCTTTAAACAACTTGGAAAGGCTCTTCAAAGAACAATTAAAAACAACCTCCCGTGGTGGGAGGTGAATCTGGCTGGGAAACTCCTGCTTTCTTTCCCCAGGGTAGAATTCCCAGGCTTCTGGATCCCGGTGGAGCACCCTTGGCAGTGGACAGCGAAGTATGTTCCCTTTTCACTTTCCTGGGGCTCAGAGCGGTGGTTTTGAGTACACAGGGTGAAGAACTCTGACTCTCCTAAGCTGAGAGAGATTTGCAGTCAGCAGGTGGGGGTTGGAGGTTTATGAAAATAACAAGGTGAAGTTCATTTTGTGGACAACTCTTGGCCATGGGTGTTATTTATTTCAAATTTAATACTGCCAAGCTCCTGTGGGCTTATTGAGATCAATTCACAAACAAACACACACTAAGTTGTGTCCTGGGGATAAATAATAAGTTTGTGTGACTTTGGGGTTGCATGTTAGAGGTAGGAGGGGAGCCACAGCTAAGGTCTTGGAGTAATAAATTGAAATTCCATGCTACACTCCTATTTGGGTAAAGGCTGCAGAAAAGTGCATGAACTATATATAAATTTTGAGGCACTGAATCAATGTCTTCAACATTTCTAAAAAGAATTACTATAAAGTGAAGGCAGTAAGTAATCCCACAGAGTATCCAGCTTTCCTTAAGAGTATATGGAAAGATAAAATAAACACTTTGGAGACCTGACATGTTCTATAAAATGACTTTAATATGTACTTAATGTATACTTCATTTAGTACGTATTTCTAATAGTAGTGATCCAAAATCTCATTTAGTCAATTATCTTGCAAATATCTATTGAGGTTCCTCTACGTGCCAGAATGATGTATGAGCCAAAATTCGAACTAATTTATGGTCAATATTTTTTGATGACTTGAGAGTTTCTCCTTTATAAGAAAGCTTTGACTTTTTGATGTAATGAGCATCAAGAGACATCCTTCCCAACTCAAAATAGATCCCTGTATAGCAATTCTATGTGCACACACTGTTATCTTTGTGTGTTCAAAGTGGTGGGAACTCACTGGATGAAAGGATGAGTAATTGTGAGAGGGGTATGTATGGCAGTCTTGTCTGAGCAGAGCAGTAAAAAGGAGGCTCTACATTCCCAAATTATACCTGAAACAGAGAGATGTTTATTTCCCACTGTGAGGTCAATCTCAATGAGATCTTGGGAAGAAAGGCCATCATCATCAGAAAGAATCATAGTGATTCCATGAGATCATTTAGCCTCCAAGTCCAGAGTGCCTTTTTGCAACACAAAATGTAATAGGTAGGCAGAGACATAATTGAAAGAGAAGAATGAGTGGAAAATAATGAAGGGAAAATTATGGGGGGGAAAGAATCCAGACCAAAGAAGTGAGAGATGAAAAATGAGAGTGAAAAGAAAAAAAAGTGAGAGAGAAAAGAAAAGTAGATACCATGAAAGCCCAGTACAGGACAGGAAGCCCAGGAATGCTTGTAGCACAAGCTCATATCCATGCTTCTTTCCATCCCTCACCCACAAGAGAGGTTCCCACCCAGAAAGAATGATCAGGAAATCTAGGTAAGATACAACCCCAAGATTTGATGTCAAGGTTAGTGAAAGATCACTCTATGAAATCGACTCTAGGTGGACAGCAATATTTATTAGATAATTTTGTTGTCTGTGGAGCAACCCAGAGTTGCTAATGGAATTAGCATGTTTCTCAGTTCAGTCAATAGAACTCTTCATTATGTTGCAACATGTTCAACGCTGAGATAATAGTGATTTTTGTAACTAAAACCAGTAATTGGACAGTTGAGAATTTCTTAGTGTAATTTATTAGTGTTTATCTATCCTAGTTCATGGGAAGAGGGTCTTTATCTGACAAAAATAATTATTCCAGCTACTACAGGGGTGAATTTGGTTTTGGGACAAGGATTTCCCTCCCTTCCCCCTCCTTACCTTATATATTAACTATATTCGATTTCTTCTTCCTGTTACAAATTTGTGGTCTTCATCATGAGTTCAATGTTCCTTGACGATCTTTATCTTTGACCCTTCTAGTTCATCACAAAATTTTATTGCTTTCACCATCTTCATTAAATATATCACTCTTACTAGTCCTGATCTTGAACTTCCTACCCATCCATTCTGTTTAGGGACACCCTAATTCCTTAGCCCAGCATCAAAGGCTTCAGTCTTCAGTACCCATTTTGTTGGAATTCTCTGAGGTGGTTCATACAACTCATTCTGAAACTCTTATTATTTGTTTTCTGGAGTATCATTTTCTATTTCTCCCCTTACCTCTCTGACTTTTCCATTTCCTATAGGGGATGTTCCCCTCCTTCCCCTTCAGTGTCACCGTTTGCTAGAGCTCTGTCCCGGGCTCTGTTCCCTCAGCACACTCTCACTGGGAAACTCATCCTTTCCCCCTTGTAACCTACTTACGTGCTCAGCACTCTCAAATGCAAAACTCCAAGCTGGGTTTCTTCTCCATCATTGCATGCCAAGGTAAGTAAAATCCAACATATCTGAAAATAAACTGTTACATTTCCTCCCAAATATGCTTCAACTATCTTTCTTGGCTTGGGAAATAAAACGTCCATCCACCAAGTAATCCAAGGTCAAACTTGGGTTTCTTAGTCTCATTTCCTCCTTTTCTCTCCCACATTTAAAGCTTTACCTTCTTAACATTTCCCAAATCTGTCTACTTCACCCCACCATCACTTCTATGCCTAGTTCAGGTCCCTGTCACCTTTTTATTGTGGTGAATTTGGATATTTTTCCAACAGATTTTTTTTCTGCCTCTCTTCTTTCATACCAATAATTGGTTATCCACACAGTAGCCAGAGCAATTGTTTTACATTTCAAATCTAACTAACTTATTTCTCTAACTTATAATCCATTATAGACTTCTCATTACTTAATGGCTCTCAAATGCTCTCAGCACAATGTAGAAGGCCCAATACAGCCCACCCTCTAGCCTGACCTCCAGCTTCTCTTCTTCCCACTGCACAGGCTATGGTCCAGCTGTAGCCAAGCAAAAAAGTTGTGAACTAAACAGCTGGAGCAGAAGATCCTACAGGGTCTTGTCATGTCTGAAAAGATGGACTTCAATGGTTAAGAAAAATTAGGCATGATATTTTCTCTGCCTCCATCAGCATATATTCTGACTTAGAGATTTTGTTGAATTTTGTCATTACTGGATGTTCTTTTCATAGCCTTCAATCTTATCTACACTAGCTGTTGAGGGCCCATGGGTTGATCTCACACCATATCTGATATTTGCTCCCACTGAGGGAAGAAGCCTTCTTCATGTTCTAACAAAAAATGGAAACATTTATCATCCCATTGACAGGATCTGAGGATCTCTCTCAATGGCATATGTCATTAATTTCAGCCTTTGATAATCCAAGAAGTATGGAAAATTCCCACCTCCTACTCTTCTGCAGGATTTGCAACTCTGCCAAGTTGTGTAGCTCATCAGGATATTTACAAGCTAACTGTGGAGCTGTGGAAAAAAGAAATCTTTTTATCTTTAGTTAGAAGCTTTATAAGGAGCATTCAAATAAGGCAGTGTGGTGAGGGAGGCAAAACACTGGAATCCATTTCCAGCTTTTCCAGGAATAAGGGGTGTGATCATGGAGGAATTCCTAAACCTTTCTAGGACTCAGTTTCCTCATTTCTTAAGCAAGAGTCTTGGCTGACCTCTAAAATTACTTCTAGCACTAAAAGAAAACAAAACAAACAAAAATCTTTAATAATTTTCTTTCAAATTCCTGCTCAAGCTGGTGAGTGTAGGATGTTTCCTTGACGTGGAGGAGAAATATAAATAGACTTTTGTCTTTTTCAAAACTTTTGTCCTTCTTTGGGGTCTTCAGCCATTCATTGCCTACAAATCAAGTTATGTCCATTTTTAAGTAGTTACTGAAAAATTGAGGGCATTTTTTTCCCCCTGACCAACTGATCCTATAGATAATACCCTTTCACAAACACTGACGTGATGTACAGCCTAGAAAGAATTTCTTCTGTTTGTTTAAGAAGGAAAATCAGCTTTCATCTGGGTGAAAAATATCCTAGACCTTTTACTGTTCTGAAGTTAGCATGGAAAGATGAATATTTAAAAAGCTATGAGCAGTTAGTGGCTGGCTCTGATGAGCGAAGACTCAGTATTAGCATGAGAAGTGAAAAGACGCCGAGTACAGCTGAGTACGCAGAGAGACTTACGGTGCCACTTAACATGCTCAACTCTTCAGCTGAGCTCTTCCCCAGATGAATACGGCATTCTTTCCCTTACTTTCAGGAATATAACAGATGTATAATGTTAGGACTAAAACCAGACAGAAACCACAGCTAGCATTGCGGCCTCATCCAAGTTGGAAATCATGACATGCCATGCTCCGAGTGACTATATTTTCTGTCACCCAGAAACACAATTAAAGTGTAAATAGTTAATGAAAATATAAAAAATCCCAGACCTTTGTAAATTAATGCATATGACATAATATAGGGAATCATAATGTAAATTAGAAAGTACTTAGAACAGAAATATTTTAAAAATTACATGTCAAAATTTGTGGGAAGAAACCAAAGCAGTAATGAAATATAGTTTCAACCATATACTAGAATGAAAATTAATGAGTTCAATGGCCAATCCAAGAAGTTAGAAAAAATCCAAAAGAGTAAACACAAAGAAAAAAGAAACAGAAGAAACAAGAAAAACAGAAATTACTTAAAACACATTTAGTGCCTTAGAGAAAAACAACAAAATCAATAGCTTATCCTTTGAAACACAAATAAAATAAACAGGTTTTATATGAGACTGGCCAAGAAAAGAAAAAGGTAACAAAAGATAGGGCAGACCTGTAGATACAGCCTACACAGAAAATAATTTTTGAAAATTCTATCCATAATTTGTGCTACTAATCTACATATTTTAGTGAATGGATAATTTCCCACAAAACAAATAACTTACCAAAACTGACTCAAGAAAAAATAATACATCCAAATAGTATATACCCCTCAACACACACACACACACACACACACACACACACATAAATGCCAAACACTGCCCAGACCACTTTACATGTTCTACCAAACAGTCATGAATCAGTTCACCTCTGTCACATCAGACTATTCCAGGAACACTAACAAAGAGAAAGCCCTCTATACTTTATATGCACTCATGTAGAACTTGAGCATTTAGTGAGTAAAGTGTAATATGAGAAAGGGAAAATACGCACTGATCTCCTTTGTCTTCATAAATGTAAACTTTCTTTTAAATTGAGTAAATGAAAACCTAGCAATACATTTATTTAAACACATTTCACTTCATTAAGAGATTAAAAGACTACAAGTTATGTGATTATCTTATTAGATACAGAAAAAAGGATGAAATTTAACAACTTTTGATTTGATAAAATTGTTAAGAAATTAGGAAAAAGAGTTACTGCGTCATCCTCACAGGGAGTGTCTTAAAAAAAAAACTATAACAAACATATAATTTAGGGAAATTTTAGAGCCGTCCTTTAAATTATGGCAAATATGGAACACAAAAATGATACCCACTGTCACCATTTTAAACTGGAAGTCTCATTCATCCAGCACAATAAGGAGAGAGAGGTTAAAAAGAAGAATGAAGAATGGAGGACATGGGGAGATGGAGAAGAGAAAGGAGGAGGGAAATTGGAAGGGGAGGTAAACCATGAGAGACTATGGACTCTGAAAAAAAACCTAAGGGTTTTGAAGGGGCGGGGGGTGGGAGGTTGGGATAACCAGGTGGTGGGTATTAGGGAGGGCATATATTGCATGGGGCACTGGGTGTGGTGCAAAAACAATGAATACTGTTACGCTGAAAAGAAATAAAAAAAAATAAAGATAATAACAATATGAGGGACAAAAATATCACCACAGATCTCCCCAGTGGGGTTTGTGAGTGATCAAGAATTGTAAGTTCTGTATGAGTCCAAAATGAGAGGACACTCTATATTTCTCACATCTCTAATATTTGCTTGTTCTTGGTATTAATTAAATCCTTGCTAGTGTTGCATGCTAAAAAAAAAAAAAAAGAATGAAATACCTAGGAATAAATCTGGGTATCACAACAGTGTACAAGACCTTTTTAGAAGTAATTATAAAATTATCAAAAGATATTAAAGAAGCTCTTAGTATATAGAGAGATAGATTGTGTTCAGAAATAAGAGGAATCAATATTAGAAATGATGTCAATTCTTTTCTAAGGCAGCCATAACATTATGCCAAGCATGGCCCACTATCTGATTCATTACATTAGAAACAACCAATGCCAAACATTTACTTTGTGTTTTTTTAAAATATAAAATAGTATTAACAAAAGCCACATTAAATTGTGCCAGTTTCTAAGTAGGTACTGGAAAATTGAAGGCACTTTTTCCCTCCCTCATCAGCTGACCTTGCTGTAATAGCATTTCACAAATACTGACCAGTATGAAAAGTTTAGGAAAAGTTTTCTTTGGGAGATTTTTATTAGCCCAGGAAGAGTCTTGCTGGCCAATTGGATTATAAAGGTCCTGTTGCTTCTGCTCACTCTCCTACTCTGATCTACGGAGTACTTGCTCCACCTCTGCTCTCAAAGTATGGGAGAAGCTCATTTTGTTTTGCCATATTTCATAGTCATGGAAGCTGAAGATCATCCACTTCTCTGTATGGGGCTGGTTTTCTACCTAGTGAGGAGCAGAGGACCTTCTAGGCAGGAATGGTCCATCTCATCCTCAACCACATTAGTGTTGAGAACCCGGTCTCGTTCCTCTAGCTTCCCAAATAAAGCTATGGGTCAAGGTTAAAATGGCAGCAGGACTCCTGAGACAGCTGGTGGAATTGAGCTTTTCTCCTTGGCTCACAGATACCACTGAGAGTCTGTCCTCTTTGCTCAGAATTGGGTCTTGACCCTTATTAACAGTTCCCTACGAGTGTGGTCCGTGGGCTGTGGCAGCCACAGACATTTGAACCCAGGATCAAACAGTGGGGGAGAGCGTTGGGAGCATTTCATTCTGTCTTTGTCATTGAACCTTGTCTTCCACTTTTAAACATCTTTCCTTTCTCTCTTTTCCCTCCATTTCCCCCCTGACTTTCCTTCTCATTGTCATCTGTACATCTTTCCTGTCATTTCCACTGTTTCATTATTGTCTATCTATCAATCCCCATTGGTCTCTCTCCTTCTTATCCCCACTTGCCCTCTTTCTATCCTCTGCTACCTCTCCCTTATCCTATTTTCTTCAATATCTGGGTGTGCCCTCATATTTCCACCAATTTCCCCAGGTTCTTTCCTCCTTGACCCTATTCCCGCCCCCTCTCCCTTTAGCATTCTTCTACAACATTTCTACTCATCATCTCATGGCAATATATAGGCCATCATTCTAACAAGAAGAACTAGTTAGTCTCCCAATGCAACAGATGCACATTAATGAAACAAAAACATCATCCAGATGAAGGTCTGTGCTCCATGAACTTCCAAGCCTCCTCCTCTTTTGGCAAATGTTATTTCTTTATTTTCTTTTTTGTGTAGGCAGATAAAGTTTCAGATAATTCTCCAGAGATTCATTATCATGAATTAGCCCAATGCAGTTTTTACAGCTATGTTTTTTATTATTTTACAGTTAAATGTGGGTTAGCTAGGAATCCAGAAGCTCACCAGAGCTCTACACCTAAGTTACCAATAAGACTATTTGACAAATAACTAGATACTCGTGTGTGCTTATGAAAATTGTGTTTACGTGTGCCTCAAGAAATTAAAGGCCAGTGATTAGCCTGTATTTCAAAGGGAAACAATGTTCTGGCTGATCAGTTTGGAGAATCATTGATCTTTATATCTTGAGTACGTAACATAGCTATTGGTGTCTAAGAGAATCCCAGAGAGTGCTTGTGGAAAAAAATACTGGTTTCCATCCAATGTATCCTCCTGGGATCCCTAAATACATAACTGAAATGGTCTCCTATGACTACATATTTCCACTCCTATAACAAATAACAAAATTTGCACGTAAAAGATTAGCGTGACTGAATTACTTCTTGGCATTTGAATAGCCATTTATAATTGCAAGCCACTTGGTAGTTTTCACAAACTGGCTATTCATCATAAAAACTCTACGGAAAAAGAATTCTTACAAATTTACTGATGGAAAATCCAAGGGGGAAAAAGCACATAGATCCTCACGAGGGACATTTTTCCACGTCATTTAAAGAAATACTAAGAACATAAAGGAAAATTATCTATTGTGACATTCTACAAACGTAGCTTTTCAAAGAAAGAACAGGAAGAAATGGTATGAAGAGGAAAAGAAATAATGAAGAAACCCCAAGTGACCTCAAAAAGTCTCTGGATTTGCTCAGTTCACTTGTCACCCCCCACCCCCCACCCCAGTATTCTCCCACTTTCCCTGTGGATAACTAAAGACATAGACACTTCACAGCAGAGCTCAGGGCTGGATTGCCCTGTTGACATTGTTAGTACATGTTGAGAACAATAGCAATGCAGAAGCACAAAAAACTATTTTTTTAAATAATATTTCCAAAAGAATTTCAAAACAGACATCCCAAGAGTCAGAATTTGGGGGGATTATCCTTTCTGTTATATTATAGTTCAGGGATTTAAACAAATTCTGAATTATATATAGCAGGAGGCAGGGGAGCAGCAGTGAGTGACAAGTGTAGATCCTCTAAAAGGCTAACCTGGCCAGGACCCAGTTATAAAGCTTGGCCATTGATCTGCCTTTAATATTTTTACTAAAATTTTTGTGTTTGGGGCAGATAGATAGTCATACACCTGAACAAAAATGAAGAGGCCATGTAGCCATAAAGAGAATAATCAAAACTGCCAAAATTACTGATTTGACCTCACTATACATAATCTTTACAACACTATTAAGATACAAAGCACAGGGGCACCTGGGTGGCTCAGTCATTAAGCGTCTGCCTTCTGCTCAGGTCATGATCCTGGGTTCCTGGGATCGAGCCCCACATTGGGCTTCCTGCTCAGTGGGAAGTCTGCTTCTCTCTCTCTCCCACTCCTCCTGCTGTGTTCCCTCTCTTCCTGTGTCTCTCTCTGTCAAATAAATAAATACAATCTTTAAAAAAAAAAAAAGATACAAAGCACAGAGGGTGCCTGGGTGGCTCAGTGGGCTAAGCGTCTGCCTTCAGCTCAGGTCATGTTCCCAGGGTTCTGGAATCAAGTCCTACATCAGGATCCCTGCTCACTGGGGAGTGTGTTTCTTCCTCTCCTTCTGCCTGCTGTTCCCTCTGCTCGTGCTTGCTTTCACTCTCTCTCAAATAAATACATTTTCCAAATATCTTAAAAAATGAAAGTAAAAAAAAAAGATATGATGCTTAGGTAGTGTGAAATGCTGGAGGATTCCAAAAACTTTCTTGCACACAATTATGCCCAGGATCATTTTTTGGCCCTTAGCTCTGTCTCTTGCACCTTGTCATCAGAGGGCTGAGACTGGAGATTTGGAGACCAGGACAGATCCTGGGTTTCTCCCTGGAACAGGATGGTCAGGAGGAGGAGAACAATACAGAGTCACAAAGAACAATGGGCTCTGAGAGACCTCATTTTGAGTCTTGCCTCTTTTACTTTCCTAGCTCCACAATCTGGTCACGTTTCTGAACTAGTCCCTGACTTTATAGAGACAATAATACCAAGCTTACAGAATGTGGGGAAGATCAAAGAAAGACCTAGAAAGCATGTGGAAGCTGACCTAGTAGAGTGAGTAGGTGTTCCATAAATGATAGTTGCTGCCACACAGCTTCTTATATGATTATATGATTATATGGTCCCTAGATAAGAAGTTAATTATTTATCCCACCAATATTTATTGTGCACATACTAAGAGCTAAGCCCTAAGGTGCTGAAATGGGCTATAGACTGTTCAAATGTAGGGGGAAAGGTAGTATTGAAACTGGAATTGAGGGAAACACTAGAAGTGCCATAGAAAATTGCTCTCAGCTGCTTTACAGAGGAAGCCAGATATCCCTGCTTCTGTAGAACGATTATCAAAAATCAGAGCCTCTGTAAAGTTGAGGAACCCAACACCAGGCAAAGTTAAAACAGGTTTTCATTTCATGCATAGTTTCCTTATTTGAACTCCTCCTCTCATTGGTGCTCTGGCTCTAGTCATTTAGATGCTAAAGCCAGGCCCCTACCGGGGTTGTGCAGATCTTAGCTCCAAACAAAATGGACTGGATAAGGAAAGGAAAGCAGAGAAATTCCTGCCCCTTCCCTACGACAGAGAAAAGTTTACAGGTTTTTTCTCCCCTCCCTCCTCTGTCCCCATTATGAGACAGTTCTACTCTGAAGAGAACAATCTAGTTGAAATCAAGAAGTATATACCTACCTTGATCTGTTGGGATTTTTTTTAAGTTTATAACCCAATGCCACAAGAAAAAATAGACTCTGTCAACTATGACAATCTTGCCATGTGAATCTATTTCACTACTTTCTCCATAATTCCCTTAGCCAACAGCAGAGGGAATGAGATCTGCTGGCCTTCTCCTGTAAGGAAATGGAAGGCTCTAATTACTTCCATGCAGTAGACAGAGTAACCCCAAAAGATGGTTCTAGTCTTCGGAACCTGTGCATATGTGACCTTACGGGGCAAAAGCGATTTTGTAGATGTGATTAAGTTCAGGATTTTGAGATGGGGAGATTATCCTGGACTATGCAGGTAAGCCCAATCTAATCACACCAGTTCTTTAAAAACAGAGAAACTTTCTCAGCTGTGATCAGAGAAAGACACGTGATACCAGATGCAGGGGTCAGAGAGATGCGACTCTGGGTTTGAAGAAGGAGGAGTCAAGGAATGTGTGGGCCTCTAAGAGCCAGAAAAGGCAAAGAAACTGATTTTCTCTTAGAGCTTCCGGAAGAGATATAGCTATGTTGATGCCTTGATTTTACCCCAGTGAGACCTGTGTTGGAATTTGGTGTTACAGAACTATAAAGTAATAATCCGTATTGTTTTAAGCCAATAAATTTGTAATAACTTATTATGGCAGAAAAGGAAATTACGGGATTGTGGGGGGCAAGGAGGGAGACACAGAAGTGAGAACTCTAGGCAAATGGGGAAGAAGAAGAATGGTCAGGGCAGAGCAGTGAGAAGGTCGCTTTAGTCAGTCCCCCTCCTTGATCCAGAGACTATGCAGCATGATCTCCATGCTGGCGGACTGTGGACGGAAACAGAGCTGGCTATTGAACTATAACAGGTCATTGTACACACGCTTACTCCCTTCAGAAGAACGTGGTTCTCCATTCTGCGGCCTTTCTTCTGCAAAGATCCCTGTCCTTACTGTTTATCACTGCTGCTGTTTTTAATTTTCCTGAAGCTTCTCATAAGGTGTCACCATTCTGCTTCTTTTCTAGATTACTTGTGTAATAATTTATTTCATATTTGAATATAAGCTTCCTTATTCCACATTAGACTGCAGGCTCCAAGAACAGAAGGACTACAGGTATCCATTCATCATGCTGTTTGCCTTGTTCATTCATCGCCGAGTGAATGGGGGCATTTCCATGTCTTCTGAGGCTGTCATCCCTCCAGGCCTCCACTGTCCTCTTAGGCCATTCCAAGGAAGTTAGTTATAAATAAAGAAGGAAGTTTGTCCTTCACTATTTCATGGTCGAGGAATGGCTTTGCTTACAGCCGCTACATCATTTATTAAAGTTCATTTTGTCCTTTGGGGTTAACCTTAATTTTCAGATACATAAACCATGGAGTATTAACTTTTAACGTGATCATGGAACAATTTTGAGAATGAAAAGACTAAAATAGTCACCATACAGCAGCACGAAAATATCTGCTTTCATTCAGTGAATCAACTTGACACATAGAGGCCTTGAAAATTACAAGGAAATTGATGTAAGGGGAGCTCAAAGTGAAAAGACTGGACCAGCCAAGGGTCATATATAAAAAGACTAGGTGGAGCTAGAACAAAGCATCCAGGAGTCATGATTTTCAGTTTAGAAGTTTGGGGGTTTTTTCCCTTGTTTTCCTTAAACACCATCTTTCCCCAGCAGGCCCATCTGAAAGTGGGTGAGGCCCAGACTAATCCAGGCTATTGGCCTTTTTCAACACTTCTCTCCCATTCCTCCAAAAAATGTGTTTATACTGGTGAAATCAGGTGACTGATGAACCTCAGTTCTTATAAGCACCAAGTGGCCAGGATGTAGAGATGGGAAGGAGCCCCCCGCTCATTCACTCCCTCCCTCAGCCAACCCGGGGCCTGTGCCATCAGGCCCTCCTAGCCTTGCCCTAGAGACCCGTGTTCAGCCTTTTAAAAGATGCCCAAGACGGACCCACCCACAGGAATTATGTTTATTTATTGCTCTGTTCTTCACCATCCCTTCGCCCCATTTCCTGCCTGTCTTCTTGTTGGTGTCTCATGTCTGCCCTAAGACTAGAGTTCTGGTACTTCTCCTACTTCAGCTCTTGGCTCTTCTCTGTTCTAATGTTCAGAAACCCGTTCTGGCCTTGCTGAGCTACTCCACCTCTGTTTCCCAGATGGGGCTGATAATCATCCCGGGCTTCTCAGCCAAGGACCAGCCTGCTCCAAGTTTCAGTCTTATTAACTTAGCATGTGACAGGCTCCCTTGGAGGACATCTCTCTGTTTCATTATTTTTCTTTGCCCCCCCCACTTCCTCTGATAATCAGTGGGTGAAGTTCTTATGATAGAATTCTCTTTTCTTTCCTTTTAAAAATGTTTTCTCCTTGGGGCGCCTGGGTGGCTCAGTGGGTTAAGCCTCTGCCTTCAGCTCAGGTCATGATCTCAGGGTTCTGGGATCGAGACCCGCATCGGGCTCTCTGCTCAACGGAGAGCCTGCTTCCCCACCGTCTCTCTGCCTGCCTCTCTGCCTACTTGTGATCTCTCTCTCTGTCAAATAAATAAATAAAATCTTTTAAAAATATAATAAAAATTTTAAAATAAATAAATAAATAAAAATGTTCTCTCCTTATAGACAGATAGTAGAATGGTGGTCATCAGGGACTAGGGGCAGGGGGAAAGAGGGAGCTGTCGTTTAATAGGTATAAAGTTTCATATTTGCAAGAAGGAAAAAAAATTCTGGAGATCTGTTTTGCAACAATGTGAATATACTTAACACTACTAAACGGTGCACTTTAAAAATGGTTAGATTGGGGGCGCCTGGCTGGGTCAGTCAGAAGATCGTGCAAGTTGTGATCGTGGGGCCGTGAGTTTGAGCCCCACGTTAGGTAGACAGATTACTAAAGATAAATAAATAAATAAATAAGATTAAAATGGTAAATTTTATGTTATTTTTTAACCACGATTTTTTTTTTTAAATAAGGAAGTTTAAAACACATTTTTTTCTCTTGAGCTCTGTCCTTTATGGTTTTGGGTATTGAATTAGGTACCAAATTTAATCAAATGTTAATTCATCCAAATTCTTTTAGAAATAGAATCTACTAGTGGATCTATCTTGGGTTTGCCCAAATCATTATTTCTTGTTTCACAGACCTGATCCCGGTAATATAGAAGTATACATTCCATGAATAATAGTTGGGCACCAACTGTTTGCTAAGCACTGGCAGAAATAAAGATGTATTGCACACAAGCCATTACTTACTAAAGTTTATATACCTAAACAGTGAAAATAATAAAGCTGCCGTTTATTGGGTTACGCTGTACCAGAAACTATTCTATGTGGTTTTTGTTTTGTTTTGTTTTGTTTTTAGATTTTATGTATTTATTTGACAGAGAGAGAAGGAGAGAGAGCACAAGCAGGGGGAGTGAGGGCAAAGGGAGAGAGAGAAGCAGACTCCCTAAGGAGCAGGGAGCCTGATGTGGGACTCAATCTCAGGACCCTGGGATCATGACCTGAGCCAAAGGCAGATGTTTAACTGAGCCACCCAGGAGCCCCTGCTATGTCTTTTATATACTTTACCTCTTTTATCCTTTTAACAACCTAATGAAGTTGGTAATTTTGTCTGGTTCTACAGTCTTTTAGCGGACTTGACACATAACCACTCAGAAAGCGAAAATAGAATTAAGATCTACTGACAATGGAATTAGTATGTATGTTCGTGTGCCAAGCAGAGTGCCAAAGAATCTTCAACGTGACATTTTCTCTCCATTTTACAGATAAGAAAATTGAAGTTCGGCCATGTCAAGAGAATTGCCAAAGGCCACTTAGCTAATAAGACACAGATTTATCTGAAACCAGCATTTGGCTGATTCCCAAGTTTGCATGAATTTTATCATCACACCCCATGGTCTTCCTATGTAACAGTAATGCAAGTTAGAATTTGGTTGAATGTGTTAGGAACTCTATATGAATTAAGACAGGCAAGGGGAAAATAGAGATTTACCTCTAGCTGGAGTTGGTAAGGTGAGAAAAGTAACCTAAGAAGGAAGAACAATATAAACAAGGAAGCAGGAGGAGGAAGGCAGGGTTTGTATATGGTAAACAAGCAGTAGGGTTGGTTGGAATCTTCTAGGCAAGAAATAGAACACTGGAGATCAGATCAGAGAGCCACACAAAGACCTGGGCCTCCAGAACCCAGATGTCCATCTAAGGGGTATGACTTTCATTACCCAAGGGGGATAGAACCATAAAGATTTTTTGAGCAGAGAAATTATAAGACCAAGAGCTGTGTTTTGGGTTTATTCACATAGCAAAGTATATGAGGTGAACTTAGGAAAGTTCAGGAGAATAAAAAACAAAACTAACCTCAGTGTCTCTCTCCTTAATTCTCTTTTCATGTTAACATTGGCCTTGACACTGTGAACATGTCCCCAACTTGTTGAAATTAAGGATTCAAGAGTGTATTTGCCTAAAGTTGCTTGTTTTTAAGTGAATTAAACATGATTTTCTTCAACCTTTTCCCTTAAAAGTCTGTAGGTTTAAAAGATGATTTGAAGTTCATTTTCCAGGGAGGAATCCAATTTGGCTTTTGTTGTTTCTGGTCGGATATTATATGATTTTATTTTTTTATTGCAAGCCTTTGGAATCATTCACAGATGTTTCTGCTAAAATAGATTCTCCTGGAACTATTTGGTTTGAGAGAATCTTTGTTACCATGGATTAAGTTAATAGGAGATCTTGTTTAAAATTCAAGGCGATACTCAAATTTAGGAAATAATAGTATTTTTTAAAATTTATATAAGGCTGTCATGGAGACACGTGACTTTTGGAAACTTCACTGTAGCTCCACATCATTGTACTCATGGTTGAGTTACTTTGTGTTCAAATTAAAGACCATCTCCCCCAAGGAAAGAGAGATCAACCAGGCTAATGTTTTTATAAATTAAGAAGTTCATGCTTCTAGTTGGTCCATTGTACTGGAAAAATACAGTTTTTAGAAGAATATCTATGGCTTAAATTTTATATAGAGATATACTAAAGTTTAACAGACCATCCGCTATCAGAAATAATTTAACAAAATATGATCAAATTTAAATATCAACTAAGTTTCATCTGAGTTCTGCACAAGTTGACAGTGCATGTGCGCAGCCTCCGAAATAGCTTCCTCGGTCTTCCTCTCTTTTGCTCTTCCCCTTAATGAGCTCAGCTGTTGCCACTAAGTTCATATTTTCTTTGTCACCCACATATGAGGGATTTGCATGTCTGAGTCTCCAATTCTGACCTATCTCTCGAGACCCAGACCTACAATATTCTATTACGCATCTCCCCATCAGGTGCCTAACACTCCATATGTCCAAACCACATTTACCATCTTACCAACAATATTGTTGCTCCTACATCTGGTAACCAAGGTAGGACCTCTATAATAGCATTTGCCGGATTGTTTTCCAGGAACACTAATCTCCAAAAAGCTAAAGTTAAAAAGGAGATTTATGGTCAAATAAGTTCTATAAATTCTACATACTCTAGCATACATTCTTAGATATACTCAGTGAAAGTTAAACTTCTGAAGGATCTTAGCTTTACTTCAGTAGAAAATAGGTTTATTTTGTTTTATCTCAGTATTTTATTTGATGTTGGACCCCTTTAATGCCTAACATCTATTAACATTCTGAAAAACTAATCTTTACCAAAGATTCTCTGAGAACAGCCAACTGTAGATCATTTTTGACTCCTCCTATCCCTTAATCACTACTAAAATCCATCATTTTCTTGCATAGTTATACCTTAGGGTATATCTAGAGCCAGAATCTTCCTAAATCTCCTTCCTGACATCATCACTTTACCAATTGTGAGATCGGGGCAAGTTATTTATTCTCTTTGCTCAGTTTCTAAGTTTTAAAATGGTTGACTCTTCTTAAAGGATTATAAGGATTAAATTAATACATGCACTGCACATAGAATATGGAACATAACAAATGCTCAAAAAATGCTCACTTTTTATTTTTTATTTTTTAAAGATTTTACTTATTTATTTGACAGAGCCAGACACAGCGAGAGAGGGAACACAAGCAGGGGTAGTGGGAGAGGGAGAAGCAGGCTTCCCACTGAGCAGGGAGCCCGATGCAGGGCTTGATCCCAGGACCCTGGGATCATGACCTGATCTGAAGGCAGCCCCTTAATGACTGAGCCACCTAGGGGCCCAAATACTCACTTAAAAAAAAATTATTTATATTTTTAGTACTCTCTGCATCTAACGTAGGTCATGAATTCAGGACCCCAGGATCAAGAGTCCTATGCTCTTCCAACTGAGCCAGCCAGATGCCCTTAGCAAATGCCCCTTTTATTATTGTTAACTATAAAATGTCCCAGATATTTGCTGTTTTCCATTGCCTTTGACATTTCAGTAGTTTGGGTACTCATCATTTCTTTCTTGGACATACAATTATAATAGCAATTTACACTTGATTTGATTCTTTATAAATTACCTTGATATTTTCAGGTACATTACCCAATTAACTTAATAAATACTTCTGTTTACAAACCCTCTGTTTACAAACCCTCTACCTTGCAATTCCTTTACCACACTGCCACTTAATTCTTTTTAAAGCACAAATCTATTGATGCCATTCTCATGCCCAAGGACATTTAATGATCTCCTGATATCTAAGTAATAAAGGAAAGTAACAGCTACTCATCAAAGTGCACACACCCCTGACTTCACACTCACCATAACAGAATTTTATAATCTAGCCACAATGCACCACTCCTCAAGTTTAAAACATACAATGGGCTTTCAGATCACTTGGCTTGGCTGATACAGTTTTTTTGTTTTACTGTGAATACCCTTCTTTCCTTCTTTTACCTATTAACAATCCTACTCATTCTTTAAGGTGCACCTCAAGTTGTGTTCCATTTCACACTATAAATTGTACAAAGACTACCTTCCACATTAAACTGTGAGCTCCATGAGAGGTGATGTCTGATTCATTCTTTTGTACTTTACAAGTCAAACACAATGACTTACCTGTAGTAGGTGTTCATATAGATTATCTATTGACTAAATTTGCCTACATAGAGGGATTCTTACTACTCATTAGTGTATACCACACCTTAAACAAATATTACACTTCAAAAAGTCAACTGGCTGGTAAGTCTCTCCTTGCAGGAAAGTTTCTATTCTTTATGAAAAAACTCACAGTAGGATTCCCCCAATAGGGAAGTGAGCCAGTATGCTTAAATAAAAACACTATCACACGGAACTTCTGTAAAACCCGCCTACAACACACACCTGTATCCACCAACCACCCCAGGATTATGACTTCTTGGGATAATACCATGTTTTTGTTGGGATTCTCTGGGAATAAATATAAGGCCAATTAATATACTGGCTCTATAATAATAATAGCGTATCTTCTTTTTTTTTCCGATGGAGACTTCCTGGTTGGCTCTCAGAGAGGTGATCTAATCTATAGTCTCCCTCGCTAATCTAAGTTCACTTTCAGGTCAGATGTACCCAGTTTGTTTCTGATTCAGTGACCTCATCTCCTTCAAGAGAGCTATTCTTCCTTCAAAGGCTGCTGTTGGAAAATCGCACTGGAGACTTACCTACTACAGAGAAGCATTTTCCACGTCTGAAGTACACTCTTCCCCGCTGTGCATTGCTCTCAACATCTCCTTCCCAGGCTGTTGGTTGGACTTAGAAATACTGGCTAGAAGTGGGAAGAGTGACACTTCTATAAACCTCCCATTCTCCTGCAAGAGTAATTAATTTAAAAAGAAAAGAATATTTTCCATGTTTCCCCTTACTCTATGACTGCCAGATGACTCGTGTCAGGTTTAAGTCGGAGACATCTCTGTGACACGAAGAAGTTTGGGGCCAGGGTCATGTGTCACATTCTCTTTGTTCATCCTCATATTTACTGATTCACACCTATTACACACAATGTAATGCTCTGGACCTCTTAGCCATTACCGCTTCCCATGACTTGGACTGTTTGAGTCCATTTTCTTGGTTAATGATAAGCTATTATCTACGCCTATTACACCTCTGCCAAGAGTTTTTACCCAGAAATTACTTTATAGTTATTATCTAATCTTTATAAAACCATGGAGGAAGTTCTCCCATCTAACAGACGGTAAATGATTAAGGAGAAGATAATGAAAGAAACTGCTCAAGGTGACATGGTAATTTAGTGATGGAATAATACTGAGTGTTCCCAATGTTCGCTTTCTATAGTTTAAGCTGCAAACCAATTATCTAAGTTTGAGTTTATTTACAGTTGCCTCACTTTTCTTAAAAATCATTGAATAGCAAAGTAATTTTACCTTGAGAGATGCATATGAATGTACAGAATAGCATTAAAAGTGCTCCATACAGAGTTATGGCATGATTCTATTATTGTTCAACTCTGGCTAGTATTCACTTATTTTTTAAAACATTTGTTTTGTAATAAAAGCAATTATGACCACAGGTATAATTAAGTACAGAAAACTATTAAGATTTTCCCTGGAAATTATGTAAATTACCAAAATAATATTGAAGGGTGTATTTTACCTTTTTTAAATTAAAAAACATAATGTTCTTTCCTAGAATATGTTTGTATTCATTTATTCATTGATACACTACCTGTTATTAACAATTATAATTTATTGTTGAGTAGCAACTGGGTGGAAAAAATAAGAAAAATCCTTAATCTGAAGGGTATTTTCACAATTCTGATAGCTTTTTTTTCCCTAAAGATTTTATTTATTTATTTGACAAAATAAAAGATTTTATTTATTTATTTATTTGACTTGAGAAATCACAAGTAGGCAGAGCAGCATGCAGAGAGAGAGGGGGAAGCCGGCTCCTTGCTGAGCAAAGATCCTAATGTGGGGCTCGATCCCAGGACCCTGAGATCATGACCTGACCTAAAGGCAGAGGCTTAACCCACTGAGCCACCTAGGCACCCCCTGATAGCTATTAATTATCTCAATAACTTTGTGTGGAAGTAGAAAGTGCATTATTAGTAAGAAACTAAGTGTTTTCACATTTTTTTCCAAGTTTCATTTCATTAAGTTAAACATATTCCATTTTTTCTAGAGCGTTAAAGAGCCTAAACTCATCTAGCATTTTATAGTTTATAGGAAATCAATTCTATCCCATTTTGCGAGTATTCATAAAGTTTGAATACTGGACTAGATACTGGAGCGTAAGTCCCACAGTAGAAGGTAACCTACATGAATAAAGGTAACTGTCCCCATTGGACCCTCAGTTATTTAAAGAAGTGCCTAATATAGAAGGTGCTCGATAAATATTTGTTGTATAAATAAGTAATGCCCTAAGGAATGAGAGAGGGATAGAAAGATGGATATGCCGTCTACTTTAGGGTGTCTGAAGAGCATTTGGAGAGGGTTCTACTCTTGATAATTAAAAGCAAACCAATTTTCAAAATAAATATTTCATTTTACTTTTTTTCAAGTCAACAAAATTTTGTATGTATGCAATTCTTATAAACAATGTGTGTATGAATTTATTTTAAAGACACTCATATAAAATATACATGGTGAAGTTAGGAAAATTTTAAGTCTTTTCAGGTACATTCCCACACTCTGTAAATTGTGTTACTCCAGTGTTTTCCCATCCACTGTAGCAGGCTGCCTCAGTGTAAGCGCTCCGATTTGAGGGGCAAAGTAGATTTAAAAAGAAAAACCTTTCTGTGAGAAAATGGGCTTGAAAGTCAGTCATTGCCAAGAAAGGTAGACTCCTTGTAAATTATTTCAGGTCCTTCTGCACACTATACCAACAGATGGGCCCAGCTGATCTTATGACAGAGTATGTGGTGATTTTTGCCCACCAGTGACCTTTTCTCTTCTTTGTCCTGTGTCCAGAGAGAGGCTACATTCCCAGCCTTGCTTGCAGGTAGGTGTGACCATGTGGCTAAGTTCTAGCCCATGGATGACTTGAAGTCCTGTGTGTCATTTCCAGACCATGTTAAACAATGTCCCACGGATGCTCTTTTTTTCTTACAGATTTCTGGGATGAAGAACACTTTCAAGATGACACGGCAGAGCAACTGCCACACTGAATCCCTGAATGACTGCATGGAGCATATAGCCACTTATTTTCTAAGATGGCCACGATCAGTTTCTTCCCTACCCACAAGGTACACAGAGTTCCCCAATAAGAGATAGAGCCACCTCCTCTAATTCTGTGTGATCTGGGCTTATTTAATTGGCTTGACCACTTGACAGAATGAAATGTCATTGTGAGATTGCCTTGCAGCTTCCGTGAAGGCTTCTTGGAACTCAGTCACTGTTAGGAAGCCTTAAGGAGCCCTGTGGAGAGGTCCCTTGGAATTACCTTTAACTTGCCAGCCACATGTGTAAATTATCTTGGAAGGCTATACTCTAGCCCCAGCTGAGCTGCTCCAGCTGATATCATGTAAAGCAGAGAACTGACCAGCAGACCTCAAATTCTGAATTCACAAAATTCTTAAATATAATAAAAATGAGTACTGCTTTAAGCTGCTAAATTTTGACATAATTTATTACATGTCAGTAAAAAACTGATTATTACATGTCAATAAAAAACTGAAACACTATCTTACCTCCACCCAAATACCACACTGGAATGTATATATATAAACAATAAGCTTCTAATTCTTTCATCTCTATTTAGATATAATTAACAAATAAAATTATATACATTTCGTGCATACAACTTAATGATTTAATATAATACACATTGTGAAATGATTACCACGATCATCAATTAACACATTGTTAATTTCATTGTTGTCTTTTGTGTGTTGGTGAGAACATTTAAGATCTACTCTTTCAGCAAATTTCAAGTATATAACACACTATCATTAGCTATAATCATGATGCTATACATTAGATTCTCAGAAGTTATTTATCTTATATGCAAAAGTTTGTATTCCTTGACCAATATCTCCCCCGTTCCCGCACTCTCCAGTCCCTGGTAACCACTATTCTGGTTTCTGGTTCTATAGCTTGACTTTTTTCAATTCCACATGTAAGTTATACCATACAAACAAATATACGGTATTTGTCTTTCTGTGTCAGGCTTATTTCATTTAGCATAATATCCTTCAGGATCACCCATGTTTTTATAAATAGCAAGATCTCCTTCTTTTTTATGGCTGAATATTATTTCATTGTATGTATATGTAACAATTTCTTTATCCATTCATCAACAGACACTTAGTTTGTTTCCATTCTTGGTTATTGTGAATAATATTGTCGTGAATATAGAACAACAGATAATCTCTTCTAAATATTGATTTCATTTCCTTTGGGTATATACTCAGAAGTGGGATTGCAGAATCATATGGTAGTTCTATTTTTAATTTTTTGAGGAAGCTCCATATTGTTTTCCATAATGGCTCTACCAATGTACATTTCCACCAACAATGTACGAAGCTTTCCTTTTCTTCATGCTCTCACCAGTTTATATTTTGTCTTTTTGGTAATAGCCATCCTAACAGGTGTGAGGTGATATCTGTGGTTTTAATTCACATTTCCCTGATGATCAGTGATATTGAGGACCTTCTGTATACCTGCTGGCCATTTGTATATCTTTAAAAAAAAAACCAAACACAAACATCTTTTCAGATCCTCTACACATTTTTAAAAATTGGGTTATCTGTTTTTTTGGCTATTGAGTTACATAAATTCCTCATATATGTTGGATATTAACCCCTTATTGGATACACAGTTGGCCAATGTTTTCTCTCATTGCACAGGCTGCCTTTTCATTATGTTTTTTCCTTTGCTGTGCAAAAGCTTTTTAGTTTGACATAGCCCCACTTGTTTATTTTTGCTTTCGTTACCTGTGCTTTCAGTATCACATCCAAAAAATCATTGCCAGGACAAACACCGAGGAGCTTTTTTTCTATATTTTCTTCCACGAGTTTTGTGATTTCAGTCTTACATTTAAGTCTTGAATCCATTTTGAGTCCATTTTTTGCATGTGGTGTATAATAAGCATCAGATTCTGTTCTCTTGCATGTGGATATCCAATTTCCCCCCACACCATTTATTGAGGAAACTATCCTTTCCCACTTGTGTATTTTTGGCCCCCTGGTGGAGATCAATTGATACTATGTGCTTGGGTTTATTTCTGGACTATCAGTTCTGTTCCATGGTCTGTGTGTCTGTTTTTATGCCAGTGCCATCTTGTTTTGATTACTGTAGCCTCATAACTAGTTTGAAATCAGGAAGTGTGATACCTCCAGCTTTGTTCTTCCTTCTCAGGATTACTTTAGCTAATTAGGATCTTTTGTAGCTCTCATTATTTTGAGCCTACATATTTAGGTTGGCTTAATTGTCACTACAGGAGGAGGGAGAGGTATTCCTTCCTCTTGTAGTACACATATTGTAAGAAAAGAAAAGTAGAGAGCACTAGAAGAAGCAGCGCAAAAGTCAACTGCCCCGATCTCCCCTCTCTTGATTGAAGTTTAGGAGTAAGGGAAAAAGCACTTTGAAATACAATGAGGAAAACAGCCAGGAAAGAAGGGCTTCTGTTAAGCTTCCTATTTACAGTTCTTGGAAGAAATACTATTGCAGGCTGTCTTTGCAATCTTGGGACACAGCACAGTATGGGTGTAGGGACAGAGCTTGCACAAGATGACCTCAAGTCACAAATGGTATATACAGAACTCCAAAGATCCTGTGTGTCCTCAGAGTGGGGGTTTGGTGCAGTTATCTGAGAGTTGAAATGGATAACTTTGGTTGGAGTTGCCTTTGTGGGGGGCAAACTGGTGCCAAAGCCAACAGCTAGAGAGCTGACAGGGACAGTTTGGAGTCACAACCATATCATAAAAGAGGTAAATGGAGCCATGCTTTTGGAGAGAATGGCCAAGCCTTATCAAACTGAGAGACCAGCCCACAAGTTATGCAAGCAACAGACCTCAACTGCAGACACTCCCAGACCTGTCCAGGCACAGCCCAGAGCAACTGAGGACCTGTGTCTCCCCTACCGCCATGAGGTCACTTGAACCATATTTCCTTATGTATCCGAAAACCATCCTTGAAAGAAGCAGAGTTCAGAAAAAAAGAGTCTATGAATTTTATCTGAATGAGACTGAGAATTTATCTAATGACATTGTTTAAATTATTGTGTCAGAAAATAGTGACTTGGTCTATCATATTTCATTACCTAGCACTGGGGAAACTTACGAAGGAAATCAAATCAGTTACAGGAAAAAATAGAAAGCACATTTTCTCTACACATTGGAGTGCATTTTGAGCACACGTGTGACCCCATTGGATATATATCATCATTTCTGTTTTCTAGATAAGCAAACTAAATCATCAAAGTCAGAACAATATCCATGACACAGCAGACACTAAACCTCTTTTAAAGCTCAGCCCAGTGCTTTTTTTGCAGACTCTGCTCCCTCTTGTCCTCATAGTCTATATTTCTTGTCCTGCTTGTGCCTTAGACCTCAGATAGAAACCTTAGACTTAGTTTTGGAATCTAGTTATAACCATGATGGGAAGGGCAGAGAGAGAAATTGTACATGGTGTTTTGAGGGACTTACAACACAACACATACACACACACATGCACACACACACATGCAATTGAATAGCAAATATTTTCTACATTTTTACACATATACACACTGATAGAAGCAAATGTCACAGTGTACATGTGTGCATGGGCACAGAATTGTATCATTGAATGTAAAGAATTTATTTTGCATACCTATCCTGTGGAACTATGGATACCTGGTGGTTTTGCTTAGGCTCTGGGTACCTGCTGTTCCTGTACCCTATGGAGGAATGTTTGAAGAGGAATGTGTTTTGTTTGCCAAATACTCTAGTTACCTAAGGTCCACCACTTCTAGGAGGAAGTGAAGAGTTCTACATTATCTTGCCCTTGAAGGTATATTCTTGGGAAGTATAAAAGCTCACCCCAAGCTAAAAAAGAGGGAATCTAAAATCTGCCTCTGAGAATCATAAATGATTATTAAAAAGCTGTTAAATGTGTGATGTCTTGTGGCTCCACATAGATTTGCTTCCCCAAGCAACTTTATAAGACTGTGGACAATCTTTGTAAGAATTATTTGGTCCCAATGGGCTGAATGGAGTAAGGATGGCTCTATTTGTCTGGTGATGTCATACCCCTAGAGGGTTCTGGCAGTTCTTGGTATATAAAGAAGTGAGAAACAGTGACAACCCTAGCCTACAGAAGATTTAGCTAAAGAGAAGTACTATTATCAACCATTACTCAAAGAAGCCCACTCAGAGGGGAGGAGCTGCCATGGGAGCTCTAAGTGGGAGCCGATGGGAGTGACTAAAAGAACATCACAATAAGTTCACCAGTGTGGACTTCTTCCCTGCAGCTCTCTTTTAGGATAAGTTTATCCCAAGAAAGAAGGAAGGCAATCCACATTTTCTATTTATCATCCTAGGGTGCTAAAAGTAAATTTTCTTGTTAAAAAATTAGTGGAGGGCACCTGCGTGGCTCAGTGGGTTAAGCCTCTGCCTTCGGCTTGGGTCATGATCCCAGGGTCCTGGGACCAAGTCCCGCATTGGGCTCTCTGCTCAGCAGGGATCCTGCTTCTCTCTCTCTCTTTCTCTCTCTCTCTCTGCCTGCCTCTCTGCCTCCTTGTGAACGCTCTGTCAAATAAATAAATAAATAAATAAATAAATAAACAAATAAAATCTTTTAAAAAAAATTAGTGGAGTTGGAACCTCAAAAATTCCAAGTTACAGCTTAAGTCAACACAGAGACCTGCTCACAGCTTCTCAACCTTGAGAATAGACTCAGGAAAGAGGACTGTGTTCATAGAAGGGGCTGAGTGGTAAGCCATTGCTTTTGTAACCTTGTATGAAAATCAACAGAACTTCAGTTAATAGTCCTTTTCTTCTCCATTTGAAGTACAACCCTGCAAAACTGTTGAGTTTGCAGGGCTTATTCTGAACATTGCTGGCACCTGTGAAAGGATTTTTTAAAAATATAGCTCCCAAAACAAAGTAGAAGAGCAGTAGGCTTCCTAATCTTTTAAGAAGCCCCAAAAATAATGAGGGAAAAAAGACTGGTGTATAGTGTTCAAAT
This sequence comes from Lontra canadensis, assembly GCF_010015895.1. NCBI lineage: Eukaryota > Metazoa > Chordata > Mammalia > Carnivora > Mustelidae > Lontra > Lontra canadensis. Next base: position 22,053,971 of record NW_022631020.1, on the reverse strand, counting down.
AAGATGTTGGGTCTTATTTAATTTCTAATGTTTAAATAGGTATGAAATTTGTCTGCTAAAAGTACTCTCTGTGTCTCTGATCTTTGTTCTTTGGTATAATCACAACTCTTCAATTACACTGGATCTATACCTCTAATATATCCATTTTTCAATACTTGACCTTCACACATTTTAAACATTAAGTTAGTCATGCTCCCACATTCATTTTTCAGATATATGTTTTTCAAATGTTAATTTCAATTATAATCATCTAAGAAAATGATAGGTTCCATCTAAGTATGGTAATATTATTGCCACTTGATGGTCAGTCTAACCTCTTGGCAAGTCTCACATAATCTTTTTTTTTTTTTAATTTAATATCTTTTGACCCAATAGATTAGTTTTAGGATGACAAGTTGACTTAAAAGGAAATCTAGAGACAAGAGCAATGTTCTTTTTGGAGGGCCTTAATCAGAGAGTAAGCAAAGAATCAGAATTCTTTTTCAAAATTTTTTTTCAAAAAATTCTATTTCAAAATCTCCTAAGTAAAATAAATCCTTATGTCCATCTGTCTTAATAAAGAGACTGGAAACAGGAGCTCTTTTGGACTATGATGCTACGATTTGAGTGGTTAGAGTCTATGATGATTTTGGCTCTTAAGCTCTAGGGACAGTAACCTTCATAGTCTGTAACCTACAGTAAATATTCTTCGGTAGGATTTTTTTTAAAAGCAAATAAAAACAATTCAGACATTTTTCATGCAAGTTCCCTCTTACTTTTCCCTTTGCATCAATGAGTTACATGCAGAATGGAAGTGTACTTGATCCAATCAAATGACTCCTACTGGTTTTTTACTTCTCAATATTTAAGGGATAAATTGAAAGTGTTGCTCATCTATTCTGGTAACATAAGGTAACAAGACTATATACTATGGTTGTAAGATAGAGAGGGCAGGTTAGAACTAAACAGATAGAAAGACATTTTAGAATTCACTGGAAATAGAAGAAAGTCTGGCCCAGATAGGAAATGTAGATGGAAAATAGAGGGAGACTATAAGCAACAGTGGGGAAGGATTTCGGTTTTCCTTCACCCTGACAGCTTTAGAGGTATGGAGAGAAGACTGGTGGAAAGTTGACGACATAAGCAAGAACAACTGTGCAATCCATGCTTTCCTAAAATACAGGAACTGAAGCTATCCTGGGACTTGACTGGTTGGGAAGGAGAAAGGGCCAGCACCAGTGAAGAGAAGAGAGTTGACAGAAAAGACCTTAAGGAAGATCTTAGAGACTTCGAGACTGATGCAGATGCAGTTTGGTCTTGGGAAACTGGCAGGTTGAACACAGAAGTAAATGTATCCTGAGGTCATGTACATGTTTGAGAAAACAAACGAAGCATCTTTGAGAGTAGTGAATACATTTTGCAGACTAAGGTTTCTCAGGAATTCTCAATATCTGTAGCTAACCTACTCATTTCATGAGTCTATGTACAGCAAAAAGGGATGAATAACAAATAGTCAACACAGTGAAATTAAAAATAAACATTTCTTCAAAACATTTTATTGATTCCCTACTACTTACTTATTCTAAACACTTGGGACTCAGAAAAATCTGTTCCTTCATTTAATTTATGTTCTTATGGGATAAGGCAGGTAACTAACCCAAATAAGTAAAATATATATAATATGTAAGTTGGTGATAAACGCTTTGAAGAAAAACAAAGCAACCAAAAAAGTTCTCACTGATAAGGTCATATCTGAGCTCAAATGAAGGAGGTAAGGGAGGAAAGCATGGGGATAAATGGGAGAAAAATAGTCCAGGCAGACTTAAGAACAAGCATAAGAGCTTGGAGGTAGGGGAATGCTTGACAAATGAAATCAAAGGAGACTAGATGAGAGAAATGTAGAAGAAATGAGGTTAAAAAGGTAATGAGGAATCTTGTTATGACAGATATTGTAGGTCTTCAATAGCAGTTATGTATTTTTATATAACAAACTACCCCAAGACTAGAGTAAACAAGAGAATCATTTATTTTGCATGCAAACGTGTAATTCAAGCAGGGGTTTATGAAAATCGTTAATCTTTGCTCCACATGGCATCAAACAATGCTGCTCAATCGGGTGGGGGAGTGGTATCAAGTCAAGTGACAGTTTGGTCACATGGCTGGCAAATTGATGCTGACCCGGAGCGCAGTCAGAACTATGGGCCTTATGCCTTATTTCTTCTCTTCGTGATTTCTCCATAGGTGTTTTGTGCTTCCTCACAGAATGCTGGCTGTATTCCAAGTGTGCACCTTACAAGAGAATAAGGAAGAGATGCATGGCCTTGATATGACCTAGTCTTGAAGTCACAGAGTATCACTGCTGATGTGCTTCTTGGTCAGGTAAGCCTTAAAGTTTTGTACAGTTCCAATGGGAAGGGTTATAGATTTCACTTCCTGGTAGGGGAATGACAAGGCTCTGTAAAAGCATGTGGACGAGAAATATATTATGTGGTCATCTTTGGAAAATACAATCTGTTGAACCACAGTAATAGCTTTGGAATTATTCTGAGAGAAAGGAGTGACCATTGTAGTGTTTTGTGCTGAGGAATGACTGACGTTTTCAACAGGTCATGCAGTCTTCTGTGTTGAAAGTAGATGACAGCGAGCAAGGGCTCAAAGAGGGTCAATAATGATGAGGTCGTTGTTATAATAGGGTGAGAGCAAAGGTGGCTCGGACTAGAGTTGTAGCAGTAGAGATGGTAAGAAGTAGGGAGATTGCACATATTAGAAAGGTTGAGCCAACACGTGTGAGAAAGAGAAGAGTCAAGAATGGTCCCAAAGAGGATATCCCTTTTTGCTAAAAATGACTGGCTTTTATCAGACAAACTCTTCCCTAGATAACAACTAGACAATTGAATAAAATGTACACACATACACACACACAGCCAAAAACTTTTGTTCGAAGGCAGCAGAAAACTCCCAATGCAGACAGTAAAGACTTGAGGATTGAAGATACCAAAGGGAAAGGGAACACATGAAGGGGAGCCCAACACTTCACGCTACTTTTTCCTTTGGGTCATGTGCTGGTTTATAATGGGGGCATGTCTAAGAACTGAGAAGCTGAGCAGAAATGTGATGCTAACTGGCAAAGAAGCATCAAGGTGCTAGAGAGACAAAAATTGGAGTTCAAGGCTATGAAGGCAGCCAAGAGTAGAGGGAAAAGACCTCAGACAGCAGAAAAGCGCAAAAAGATACCAAAAAGGTGAGGTAAGCATTTGGTGTCACTTTCTCTTTTAGGAAGAAGGCTTCCAAGGAGCCTAGAAGCTGAGCAGCACCATTGTGATGGTGTTAAATTTTCTAAAACTGTAAGAACTCCCCAGCCACTGATTCAAGAAGCAATACAACCTCGATCAGAGAAACATAAAGGAACTACACTGAGTCACAGCATGGTAAAACTACTGATGTCCAAAATCCAACCAAACATGATAGAGATAACCAGAGAAAAAAGAAACATAAGCTATAAAGAAGCTACATTAAAACAATAGCACGATGTCTGATTTTTTAATAGGAGTGAAAGCTAGAAAACGATAGAATACCTTCTTTGCTGAAACAAAGGACAGGTTTCTAGAACGGCATTTCTATGTCAAAAATATACCCATTTTATAAATTTTAAATAAATTAGAATTTCCCTCCAATCAAGTTGTATTTATTTACATCCCTACAAATGATATATGAATGTTTGTTTTGTTGCGTTCACCAGCACAGGTCATGATCACTTTCTGATCTTTGTGAATTTAGAAAACAAAATACTATTTGTCATCTCAGTTTCTATTTTTTGACCAATATGGGTGGTGATTCTTTTCATACTATATTTGGCTTCTCTACTCAATGTTTCCTACATTTAGAAAATCTTAGATGCTCACAGTTTTATTACCTACCCACTGATTATTTATTGGCACAAGGAAAGCTCTTCACCGTGTTGTTACCTTTATTTTGTATCTGATGTCTTTCCTAAGCTCGATTACTAGATCTAGTAATTTTCAGTGAATTCTCTTGGGTTTTCCAGGTAGTGAATTTACACTCTGTAATTGATACTTTTGTATAACAATTGATATACTTACTACTTTTGCTTGTTTTTTTCCTCAGGTAAGCCTCCAGAATAATACTGGAAAATAGTAAACATTATGATATTGCAAGTTTCTTTTTTTTTTCACCATACATATAATCATGTTGGCTTTGATTTGTGATAAATATGATTTGTCATTATATAAACACCCTTCTCTTTCTAGTTTACTGAGAGGTTGTCATTTTTAAGACTTTAATTTCATGAAAGACATTTTTAACATTTATTGTAATAAATTTATTTCTTTATTAGTCTTTTTTCGTTCTATCAATATGGTTAATTATATTTCCTAATGTTGACCTATCACTATATTCCTAAAGTACTATATTTTTACACTATGTTGAATTTTCATTTATGATTTTTTATCCTATAATCTTTTTCTGCTGTCTCAAGTTTTGGTAGCAGATTATGCCAGCCACATGTAATGAACGAACGACAATGTCCATACTTTTATGTACTCTGTAATAGCTTTATTGGCATATTCTAAAATGATTTTCCAACAGCTTATCATAAGACCCATGGGGAGGCTCAAGAAAGGAATCAGTTTTCTGACAATTTTGTGGATTTCTTTTGTGGTTATCTCTTCCTTTGTTTTTGTTTTAACTTCTCTCTGTTTATTTTTTTTAACTTATATATTTCCTGGAAAATTATATATTTCATCATTTTTTCAAATAGATTAGCAAAGAATTGTGGATAGTGTCTTTGTGTAAGTTTTAATTTCCTGTGGCTCTATAGTTATATGAACCCTTATAATATTGTATATTTACAAATTTTTCTGTTTTTCTTGATTCAAACAGCCAGATTTTTTCTATATTTTTTCACTGGAGCTGATCTTAGATTTTTTACAAATCCAATTTTTTCTAGTTTCTAATATGTTATTTTCACTTTTATAGTTATGAACTCCTTTCTCCTGCTTACTTTTGGATTTATTTTTTTCCTATATTTTTAGCTTCTTGGGTTGAGGCTTTAATTTATATAATTTTGTTCATTCTCATTTATCAAATAAGGTATGTAAATTTCTGAATATTTATATATTGGCTGTGCACTATAAGTATCCATCCTTTGTATATGAATTGATACACAAACAAGAACTTTAAATGTCAGTTTTTGAGAAATGTACCCAAAAGCCCATATTCAAGAGATGTGAATATGAAAGAAAGTTTGAACAATTTGAGAATACAGTGAAATTTCTGTTAGCTGTAACAACTAACAAACCATCCAGTTGGATTTCTGTCTTGTTTTGTTTTTAAAGGCAATTTGTATTGGGGTGGCAATATTACATAAGTTATATATTCAATTTTTTAAAAATCTTCAAGGGGACTACTTGGGTCAATGTTGATTCCAAATCCTCACACTGTTTCAGTTCTTTATAATGATCCACTGGGTCTAGAAGGATGTCCTGAGGCATTGCAACATTACCATCAGGGATTACATTATTTTTATTGTATTAGTCTTAGGAAATGTCATGAGTACTTTTCTAGAAGGATTGGAGTAATATTTACAAGGATTTTGACAAAAAGGAGTTTCCATTTAATTCTTGAGTACTTACAGAATACTTCATTGTCTGAGCAGTTAAATGAAACATGATTTTATAGTTTTAGTCTTTCTTTTATGCTTAAACTTACTGAGCACATTCCATACTGGTTGATATTCTACCTCTTTTGGTATATCATCTTATTTACTCTTCATAACAACATAATGAGAAAGGCAGTGATAGGGCAACTGGGGCACATAGTGGTTCAGTCATACAGCCAGCAAATGGCAAAAAAAGACTCAAATCCAAACTGTCTGCCCCCAGAGCCCATGTTCTTAATTCTTTACAATACTACCTACCAATGGGTTGGAAATGTGAGGCCACAAAAATCATAAGAGAAATCCCTGTGTAAATTTACCACTGGCTGGGATGAGAAAGGACAGTGTGACCCAACAGTATGGCTGAGTAACTTTTTAAAAAACTTTTCCACCACTCTGGGTGACAGAGTGACTCCTCCAGTGCAGGGACACAATCCTGTAAAGAAGGTGACACTTCTATTACCATTTCAGGGAGGAATTATGCCCATTATAGCATTAGCACAAACATCTAGACCGTTTCTGTTTTGTCTTCCAAGTCATGTACAAATTTTCCCATTCAAAGGAATCTAGTTTAAAGGAGCCCTTGCCTCAGTATGATACCACACCCAAGAGAAGTATGTGCTTTTATTTGTTTGTGGCATCAGTGTTGGGAACCAGGTGCAATGTCCCTAGCAGATCACAAGATATGCCCTCAACACAGGCCACCCTCAAAGGATGTTTTCTTTGACTTCCATAGGTTCTTTCCAACTTGGCATGGGATGGGAACTTTGGGTTTGCTTCTGGAGAATCCTTTGTTTTTAAAAAGCTAATATCCATTTCCTCATTTTTCTTGGCAAAAAATAAAACAAGAGTAATTGTATTAACACTTGGTACTAACAATGAGAACCCAGAGATAGATTAAAAGTGGCCATTAATTAGGCTACTCCACTGGATAGCTGAATTCCAGAGGACACTCAGAAAATTCACGTAAAAACACCAATCTGTACAAAGTCTCAAATTTTTCCATTTTCCTATATTTATCATGATTTTACCATCCTTCAGTAACAATTAGGTAAAAGATGATGATCTTATTCTGACTCTTATTCAGGATGACTTGTGATGTATTTGCCACAGCACAAGGCTTCCTTTGCAGGGACCAAATGCATGAAACTTTACCATGCTTTCTACCTTGCCTGCCAAGTGCTCAGGACTTTCTCTTAGTTCTTGTACTTGCATAGTCATGCAATGTCTTCTCTAAAAAGGAAAAATAAAGGAGCTCGAATAAAACAAACAGTTGATATTGATCTAAGCTCACTACAAAGGAAAGTAATTAAAGGACGGATCATTATTTCTCTGATGCAATTTTTAATCGCCCCCACAATAAATTCTGTACCTTGATTATCCCGCAGCATTCAGAGATCTGTGCTATTGTGTTCCAGGTTTCATACAATGTAGTTCAATTGAATGACCTCATGAATGTGATCAAGGCAAGTTTATTCGGTTCTTGTTTTAGTAAGTACTGTCTTACTCATCAGCTGGCTTTTTTTTTTTTTTTAAAGACCCTGGATAAATAACTTCAATAATGAGAGTTTACAGAAATGTAGCTGTGTCAACAAGAAATGAGTTTCCATTGACTGTTAGTGTAATTATGTCTCATATTTACTACACTGAATTCAAATGAGAGGGAACAAAGTCTTTAAATTTAGGCTGTCTGTATCTTCAGTAACTTTCCAACATTCTATAATGCAATAAAAAGGAATAGTTTAAGTTCTTGCTGAAAGGAAATTAATTTTGTTCCAATATAATTGGAGAATTATATTGGAAGAATATTTCTTACATGAGAATATTTCTCACGTAAGAAAAATCGAATAGAAATATGTATAGGTTGTTGTTTTCATTGCATTGATTTTCTGTTTATTGCCTTCTCTAAATATTGAGCCACTCGTAATTTTTGAATAACAGCGTTAGATATTACAACACAGCATTTTACATTTAGCATGGTTTCATCTTTCATTCCTTCACTTTAAAGCCTTTTCTTTCTATTTTTCCCATTAAATTATTTCATTCCGTGTCTAAACATGGCCATGTTCTGTCACTTACTGTCTTTTGGATATGTTTCGTCTCTTTAATTAGATGACAATCCCTTTGCAGAAAGGGAGGCATGCCTTTCCCTCTTTGTTTCTTTACCTTGCAGACCAGTCCCCTGAACAGTGGATAAGCAAGAAATAATTATTGATTATGATTTGGAATTTGCTCAATGAAAATTATCAAAAGTCAGAATGAGAAGATAATTAATGTAAGTTATGTAAATTCTATTAGTACAAAGATCAGTTTTTATGAAACACGCATGATATACCAGGCACTAGATATGCAGTCTGTATTTGAGCCCCGAGGTAGTTATTTATTCATTCCACTTTTCCGTATGGAAATGGAGATTCAGTGAGGCAAAGTTCAGAGACTTGATCAGAGCTGAACAGTCTAGTTGCGGCAGAGCCGGGTTTTAGGTCTGGCTCACTCCAGAGAAGGACCTCTTTCCTCTGTGCCATGATGCCCTTCATGAAAACATTAAAATATAAACCTCTGTGCAAAATTAGATCCCTCATTTGGTCTGCAAGAAGTGAATGATGCTTCTTGCTGCCAAAAGTAGTGATTTTTTTCTCTTCTTCCATTGAAGGTGAGAGGGGAAAGCAACTTGTCTTCTTACTCTTGCAAAATTAGCTGTGTACTGTAGACTATTTCCTTCAAACGTAAATAAAAATGAAAACTAAATTAAGAGACCGATGTGGTTTCATAACTATCTCTTGAACTCAGAAATGAAAGGATATGCCTTAATGATAATAATAGTAATATCAACAATAAGGTGTTGTATATATCTGAAATCATAACTTCAAAGTGCTTTTGCATATATTTTATAATAATTCTATAATGGCTTGCCTTATAAGATGGAATATTACTAAACTATATTTTATAAATAAAGAAATTTAGATTAAGCAACTTGACCCAGGTCCCAAGCAACAGATGGCCCCTAATGTTTTGAATCTGAGTTTAGTGCTTCCATCATACAAAAGATATAGAAGAGATAGACCAGAAAGTACTGAAGAGCGTCTCTAACCTGTAATAACAGGTTGAAGAGAGCAAAGCCCTGATTAAGAAAAAGCTAACAAAAATTCAACAGACTGCAAAATTAAATATATTCAAAATTAAATAAATTCAAAACATGAATTTCATAAGCTTGCTGCTTGTAAAAGCCGACAGAGAGAAGATGGGCTTGCCCACATTCTAATTTGCTTTTATCATCAACATGATAACATGATTGGCTGAAAAGAGGCATCACACTTCAGAAGGGTTAACTAAAGCCTGAGACTGGTTAAGGGATAAAAAGAGTGAATGTAATTACTCTCAATGAGCTTGGATCTCATTACCCATGCAGATTATATTCCAGATACAAAATGAGCTCTTGTTGGTGAGGTGTGGTAGACAAGAGAGGTGCTGAGAGGCTGTGTGTATGTACATACCTGATCTTTAAAGAGATGAAGAAAACAGATCTTGCAAACCACGTGCCATAAACTGAGCTATTGATTCTAGACATAACTCTAGAAAGGATTAATAAAGAAGAGCTTAGAAATCCTCAAAGATGCCCTAGTCACAGGGTGGGATCAATTACATTATGTATTAGTTTGCCAGGCTGTCCTAATCAAGCACCCTATGCTGGGTGACTTAAACAAAAATAGATTTTCTCACAATTCCAGAGACAAGAAATCTGAGATCAAGGTGTTGGCATGGTTGGTTTCTTTTGAGAGCTTTCTCCTCAGCTTCTAGATGGCCCATCTTCTTTTGTCTTCATGTAGTCTCTCCTCTGAACCGGTGTTCAAATTCCCTCTTCTTATAAAGATTACAGTCACACTGGGCTAGGGCCCAGCTTAATGACCTCATTTTAACTTAATTACTGCTTCAAAGATCCTATCTCCAAATATAGTCACATTCTAAGGCACTGAGGGTTAGGACTTCAACAAATGAATTCTGGCGGATACAATTCGGCCCATAACAGATTAAGTCACATTTTTCTTGCATTCTTAATAACAATACACCTGGACAGAGGAAAACTAAGTACAATGGTTCCTCACCAAGATGTAGGTGTGGTGTGTTAAAATCAACCGGAATATTTTCCCAATATTTTCTCTGTCTTGATCACCGACATAGAGATTCTGATTATTCATTATTCTCTTCCTGCTCCAGTTGAGAGCTACCATTATACATTTTTTTTAAGATTTTATTTATTTATTTGATAGAGAGAGAGATCACAAGTAGGCAGAGAAGCTGGCGGGGTGGGGGGGAAGCAAGCTCCCCACAGAGCAGAGGACCCAATGCAGGGCTCCATCCCAGGACCCCTAGATCACGACCTGAGCTGAAGGCAGAGGCCCAACCCACTGAGCCACCCAGGTGCCCCCCATTATACATTTTTGAAGAGCTAACATTTATTGGACACTTGCTATCTGTCAAGTACTGTTAAGTGTTTTATGTGTATTATTTTATCTAATCCTCATGAAAATCTTATGAGAAAATTCGATAAGATATTAATATTATCCTCATTTTATAGACAAGAAATCTGAGGCACAGAGAGGTAAAGTGATTTGCACAAGGTCTCAAAGCTAGTAAATTGAAAAGCCAGGATTCAAAACCAACATATCTGGCTCCAAATCCAAAGCTCTTAACCACTACACTTTCTCTCGCAACATAGTATGTCTGAAGCTCAGCAAGGCACTTCTCATAATGTCCCATGAACACAATGATAGAATAGAAACTGAATTATAAATTAGAAAACAATTAAGTAGATCTATACATTTTGGATGACTCTTCCTAAAGAACATTAGCTCATGGACTGATTATCACATGGAAACACTGTTTCCACTTCTCATGCCAAGGGACTCTTTCCCTGGTCCTGTTCTACTCTATATTTAAATCAGTGATTTGCATAAGAACATAAACAAACAAGATTATCAAATGAACACATGAGATTGAACTGGGAAAGATGGAAAATATTTGTATTTCAGGATTAGGATTTGTATTTCAGCTTTCTGTGGGAAACAACTGTGAGGCATACACAAAGGTGAACATTTCTTTTAGGACTGAGGCCAGTGGAATGGGGATCACTTATCCTGTGGGTTTTCAGGGATGTTACAAAGAGAGGCCTCATGGTCTGTCTTGATGTCATCTTCCAGTCCTCCTGGTAGAAAGGTCATGAAAAACATGAGGACATGAAATCAGAAGAGGTATAAAAGAACTGACTTAGTAAGCCCCAACATAGGCATAGAAGGATAAGACTCACTTAACACCAAAACTTGTGAACCAAAAATCTTAACTCTAAGACTTCAGAAGCTTGGAAATTTTCTCATTAAAAAAAAAAAAAAATCTTGTTTATTTCTTTTTAGTCCTTAGCAGGAAAATTCCCAAACCCTTGAAATCTCAAAGGATCTACGCGATGGCCTATGAAAAGAGCAAGTTAAGAAGTGCTAAGGATATGGTTGGTTGCTCCTCAAATTCTGGGGCAGAGGTGATGGGAAGATCCCAGGGAACAAAAGTGACTGGTTACAAAGGCCAAGTGTCTGAGGTCTGCTTGCAGGCAAGAAAGAAAGGCCCATGAACTAGCTAGGGCAGGGAAGGGGGCACGTAGGATATAAAAACAGAAAATCCTGACAAGACCCTTAATAACTGGAATTATTTAGCAAATGGCAGGAGTATTTTTAAGGCAATTTGTTCCCTGCAGAAGACAAATAAAATTGTAAAGGGGTTTGTGTTGATGATAAGCGTGGTTGTAGATTTTATAATGAACCTACTGATTTTATTATCTATAGATTTATTATCAACTTTTTTATCATTGAGATATGAAAATTAAATATTGATGGGTTAATTATTTCAAAAGATAGTTCAAATCTAGAGATTATGCCTTAGACTACACATTAATGAAAGCCTACTGTACATTTGTATATTTACAATATACAAAGTATCTTTGCAGACTTTACATCTAATATTAAATTATCTCCTTTAATTATTCAGTAGTCCAGTCACTCCAACCCAGCTTCTAATTTCCACTACTCTCCTGAATTGTTTCTAATTAGTGACCTCCTACTTTGTACATAAAATCAATTCTTTTTCATCCTGTCTCATGAAACTCAAACTCTTTCCTGTTCTGCCTTCCATGACAGCACACAGTTCCAATTATATCCCTCTCTCTCTGTGTCCATTCCTTCTTGATCTTCTATTTCTACTGCAGGTTCTTCTTGCATCTGACAAAGGTAGGGTTCCTTGGGGTTTTGTCCTTGGTCCTATTTACTTCTCAAGCTTCAACTGCTGCTTGGACAATCACATCTAAATCCAAAGTCTGGGTACCGATGTTTCCCAAATATCTCCAGCTGAGTCACTGTCACTGACCTTCAAACCTGTTTTTCCTACTGTATACTGAACATCTTCACTTGGACATCCCAGAGGATTTCAGATCTCACAGCCTAAAATGGAATGAATCATCCAGTTTTCTAATTTCCTCTTCACTCCTCATTCAGTGTTTCCAATGTTGTTGGATTACAACATTGTTTCTTAACTGCCAAGTCATTAACCTGGAGATCATTCTGGACTTTCCTTATTTCATACTCATAATCAGTCTCCAAGTGCTGCTGTTTCCTAATCATCTTGAACTTGTTCCTTTTGCTCTAACTCTGATATTTACCATCTCTTGCTGGACAAATGGAATAACTTCCTGCTCAGCCCTAGATTTCATTAGGTCAACTTCCACATCCCAGCCTAAGAGATCTTTCAAAAACATGAAACTTATGGAGACTTTGTGCTTCTATACTTACTCACCCCTGCCTTCAGGTCAACGAACAAACTTCACACTTTGGCATGGAATACATTCTGGCACATTTCTGCATTCGTGCCTCACTATATCCCTCCTTCTTAGGCACTACATGTGTAAGTCACATTATGCATTGGATAGTTCTCAATCACACCATCCTCTACCACACCTCCGTGACATGTTATTCCCTCCATCTTGACCATTTTTTCTCATTCTCTCTTTTACTCAGCTCAGACATCACTTCCTTTCTGACTCTTTCCTAGCTGTCCCTCTGCCCTGAAGAATTAAGAATGTTTTCCATGCTCCTTTGCCACCCTATACAAAGCTCTATATTTGCACTATTCTGTACTTTCACAGCCATGGATGCATCTATCTCTTTGAAAGACATAAACTCCTTAAGCAGATACCACATACCAATTGTCTTTGTGCCCTGGCAACTAATATAGTGCCAGACTTAGAGCAGATTGCAAACATCTGTTTAATGAACAAAGCATCTTCTGCCTAGAAAGAAATTAGCCAAAAAAAAAAAAAAAAATCATAGGAGAAACTTATAAAGAAGTGATTGGTTTCCATCACAGAGCATTTGAGCATTAAAGCAATTCATGCATCTCTGATAGGCATGCCTTGTTTTCCTGAGATTGGTGACCTCCAAAAGTTGTTGCACTGCTCTTGCCTTCTGCTACTGCCAGAACTCCAGGGAGAAAGACAGAAATGAGGCTGGGGAGGCTCTCTGATGACTTGTATCATATTCAGTGCCCTTGAGAAACCTCCTGGATACCCCAAACTCCACCTTCATAGGCTTTACCAAGAGATAATAAAGAAGAAAATGATAAATTTAGAAAATGAGGTAGAAGGGCACTTTGGAGAGGCCCAAGTTGAGCAAACAGGCAGCAGAAGTTGAGCTCTTTAAAAAAGAAAGGGAGCTTCATGCCCCATGGCTTCCAGTGGCAAGTGGAGCTGCTCAGAAGACAGTTCAAGAAACCAAGTCACAGACCCAGCCAGGTACCAGAAGGGAGACACTGCGAACTGTGAACAGGCAGGGTAAGACATTCTGAGACAGAGTGTTGCATATCTCACCTGGAAGTGGGTAATTTGTGACCCAAAAGAAAATTGCCAAGCAGACAATGCAAGGCAGGCTGAATGCCAGCAAGACCAGCAACAAGTAGTCGGTTTCATGGTCACTGTCTGCGTTCATGGACAAACAGCCTCCTAAAAACTCAGGGTTTGTGGAACAAATCCAACCCACAGCCTATTTTGAACAGCCTGTGAACTCAAATGATGTTTACATTTAAAAAATAGTGAACAAGGGGCACCTGGGCGGCTCAGTCGTGGAGCGGCTGCCTTTGGCTTGGGACATGATCCCAGGGTCCTGAGGTCGAGCCCCGCATCGGGCTCCCTACTCAGCGGGAAGCCTGCTTCTCCCTCTCTCACTCCCCCTGCTTGTGTTTCCTCTCTTGCTGTGTCTCTCTCTGTCAAATAAATAAATAAAATCTTTTTTTAAAAAATAGTGAACAAATAACTGAGAAAAGTATGCAACAGAGATCATACGGCTACAGAGACTAAAACATTTCCTATCTGGCCCTTTACAGAAAAACTTTCCTGTATAGATGATTCTGTACAGCTAAGCCTCCTTGCTTCCAGAACAGTTTATAAAACGGCATCCATTGGGATGAAATTTTTGAAAGTTACGCTCTCACTAAGTTATTATAACCAGCTTGGATTTCTTTGTGTTAAAGGTTAAGAAGTAGACTTTATTATCTTGCCTGTATGGATGATTTCCATTTGGAGAGAGCCCCTATGTTCTGGTCAGGGGAAAAACACGGGACAGGAAGTTAGGAGCTCTGGTTCAAGTGATAACATCATTACTGGTTGCAGATCTTAGGCCGCTCATTTAATATCACAGAATTCTAATTTCCTAATCTGCAAAATGGGGATAACACCTGCCTTATTGCCCCTTGTATGGTGGGAGGATACAGTGAAATAACAGAAGTAGCAGGCTTTGCAAACTTGAAAGGGAGCTACAAATAGAGGTATTATTATAGATGTGACATCATCGACACTTAAGTATGGCTACTTGGGGGAAGATGAAAGACAGATAAATTAAGTTGTGAGTTATTAGTGGAAATTCTACTCATTTATTCTTTTATCTCCTTCTCATTAAGTCTTTAACAAAATTAACAAGTGTCAGGGCCTCTTGAGTCGAAAGTTTTTATTCCTTAGTTCAACAAGTTAGTGTATCTGTTGATTTTGTATTATGTGCTCAGTACCTTTGGGAGGAGGCAAAATGAGCCATGAGTGGTCAAAGGCATTACTAGAATTACAGGAGGAAAAGAATGCAAGAAACCTAGAGAATTAAAAATCAAGTCAAATTAAGCAAGCAAACAAACAAAAACACCCACTTTTACTATCAAAACCCATCCCTTTAAAGCTGGTTAAAATTGTTCCCATTCAGGACTGAACTCAAGGTTAATATGGCTGGCAGTGCTATGATCTCAAATACAGTTTGACTTATTTCTTTATATCAGAGAAAATGCTATTTTTTTCTTAGGCCCCGTTCCTTTTCCTTTTCTTAAGTATGCAGAAAGACTATATTTTTCAGCATCTCTCACAGTTAGGTTGGGACATGCAGCTAATTCTGGCCAACAAACTCAGGCCTAAGTGACATGAGCCACTCTCCTCAAGCTTTCCTTGCCCTGGAAAGCTCCTTAAAATTCCACATCAAGATGGCAGAGACATAAAATAGAAGCAGCCTCAATCCCTAAGATATTATTTAAAGGTGAGACATCCTGGTGACCTAGAAGCTTCTCCTTTGTATGAAGAATTGGTTTATTTCTTTGTTTTTACCATAAGCCACTGAGACTTAATATTTGTTTGTTAATGCAGACTTACCTAGCCTATTCTAACTAAGGCATTTTCCTCCAAGCTAGATATCATAGTCAACACACAATGCTATATTAAAAACAAACAAAAACTCTTCTGAACTTTTGGGGAAGATGGCAGAATAGGAGAATCCTTGGCTCACCTTGTCCCACCGATATACCTAGATAACACCCACATCAGCGTAAATAATCCAGAAAATGACCTGGAGACTGGCAGAACAGACTCTCCACAGCTAAATGGAAAGAAGAGACCACACTGAGGAGTGTAGAAAGGGCAGAGACACAGCTGGGAACTAAAGGGACCTGCAGGACCATCCACAGGAGAGAGGGAAACTATGGATTCAAAGACAGGAAGGAACAAACCCTCATACCAATCACCCTAGGCACAGGGAACCCACACTGGGAAGATGAATCCCCATAACATTTGACTTTGAAAACCAGAGAGGCCTGGCTTTGTGAGTTCTACCAGCAGTGGGGCTTAGCACCTGGAACGTTAAAAACCAGCAGGCTTTTGGAGAGCCAGAAGGGCAATAAGAAAATGAGTCCCTTCCCTCAAGGAGACAGCACAACAAACAGCTCCACAGAGAGAGCACAGAAGCCACAGTTTGAAAAATGCCTGGGGTATACAGAAAGGAGATTTGTTTACGATCTCCCAGAGCGTGTGCTGGAGGGGCAGGGATCTTTGGAGACTTCTCCAACAACAAAGGAGCTGGCAAGTGCCACTTCCCTCCTCTCCCCTCCAGCCTAGATACACGGACACCTGTGGGAACCAGCACAGCAGAAACATTCTCCAGCTAGCTAGCAGTGCACTCTGCCTCTCCAGGCTTCTTTGGATTCACCCTCTCCAACTCAGTGGCCTTAGCATAGACCTTGCTAGCACCTCACACTCTGCCCTTGCATTCCCTGTGGGCCCCCACCCTCAAACATAGCCTTGACAGGAGTCCATCCAAGGTGGCGCCACAAATCTAGTACTGTGTAAGCCATCCCTATGGGGTCAGCACCACTCCAAAGTGACTCCTTCCCCAGAGAGACCCGAGGATAATCAAACACATTAGTCTGACTGCAGTCCCACCATTGGTCTGGGGGCAGACAACTGGTCTGACAGCATGTTCCCCCTACCAACAAAAGCTTCTCATGGGACAACACAGAGAGAGCACCCTAAAGTTCAGTGCTACCACATCTCTGACAAATGCCTGATCTGACTCAACTTAAGCCCAAGAAGCCCCCAGACTACCCCACTAAAAACACAGGGACCCAACCGCCCACAACAGACAGAGAACCATTGCAGATGACAGACTGAAGACAAAGGTGGCTCAGCCAAAACAGTAGGGCACACACAACACATATAGGAGACACCCCTGAATTGCTAGGTTCTAGTGAACAGGGGACATTGAATTGCAGGGCATTACAGGATCTCTTCTTCATAAGGCCACTACTTTCAAGAGCAGAAGACACAGCTGACTTTCCTAACACAAAGAAACAGACACACAGAGTTAAACAAAATGAGGAGACAGCAGAGGATGTTCCAAATAGATGAACAGGACAAAATCACAGCAAGAGAGCTAAATGAAAGAGAAATAAGTAATATGCCTGCCCTCACTGGACTTCAGAAAAGAGTGGACTCTTCAGTGAGTCTCCCCAATAAAGATACAGAAAACATAAAAAGAACCAATCAGAGACAAAGAACTCCGTTGATAAATCTTTATCCAGACTAACCATATGAAACCAAACCAAAACACAACAAAAAGAGGGGACTCAAACAAAACCAGAAGTAAAAGAGGAGAAATAACAACCAACAACACAGAAATACAAAGGATTATAAGAAATTATGAAAAATTATATGCCAACAAATTGGACAACCCAGAAGAAATGGATAAATTCTTAGAAACATATAACACCCCAAAACTGAATCAAGAAAAAAAAATTTGAACAGATGAATTATCAGCAATGAAATTGAATCTGTAATCAAAAGTCTCCCATGATGGCACCTGTGTGGTTCAGTTGTTAAGCGTCTGACTTCAGCTCAGGTCATGATCCCAGGGTCCTGGTATGGAGCCCAGTATCAGGTTCCTTGTTCAGTGGGAGGCCTGCTTCTTCTTTTCCCACTCCCCCAGCTTGTGTTCCCTCTCTTGCTGTCTCTCTCTCTCTCTCTGTCAAATAAATAAATAAAATCTTTAAAAAAATAAAACAAACCACCCCCCTCAAACTCCCCAAAAAATAACTGCAGGACCAGGGAGCTTCATAGGTGAATTCTACCGAACATTTTAAATGCATTAATAACTATTCTTCTCAAACTATTCCAAAAAATAGAAGAGGAATAAAAGATTCCAAATTCATTTTATGAAGCCAGTACTACTCTGATACCAAAACCAGATAAAGACACTAACAATAAAGAGCCCTATAAGCTGATATTGCCAACGAAGACAGATGCAAAAATCCTTAACAAAATATTACCAAATGGAATCCAACAATACATTCAATAAAAAAACCATTCACCATAGTCAAGTGAAATTTATTCCCGGGATGCAAAGATGGATCAATATTTGTAAATCAATCAATATGCTACATTAACAGGAGAAAGGATAAAAACCACATGATCATTTCAATAGATGTCCAAAAAGCATCTGACAAAGTACAACATTCATTCATGTTAACAACTCTCAACAAAGTAGGTTTAGAGAGGAACATATATCAACATAATAAAGGCCATCTATGAAAAACCCACAGTGAACATCATACTCAAGGGTGAAAAATTGAGAGATTTTCCTCTAAGATCAAGAACAAATTTTCCCCTAAACTCTCACCACTTTTATTCAGCACAGTACAAGAAGTCCTAGCCACAGCAATTAGAAAAGAAAAAGAAAATAAAAGGCATCCAAATTGATAAGGAAGAAGTAAAACTTCTACTATCTGCAGATGACGTGAAAGACTCCACCAAAAATCTGCTAGCACTGATGAACATGATGAGCACTGAGTAATGTATAGAATTGTTGAATCACTATATTGTACACCTGAAATGAATATTAAACTGCACATTAATTATACTGGAATTAAAATAAAATTTGAAAAACCTCTTATGTTATTACTGAGACAATTGAAAGTTTTATTTTTCCATGTGGTCATTCTGCATGCCCTCTATATCTCTAACACTAACTCCAATAAATCACAATTATTTATGGGTTAGGCTATGTTAAATGACTATATATATATGTATATATGACTCCTGCCTTATATATATACTTAGATATGATACACACACATACATACATACACTTTTGTCTCAGAGTCCTTAGTTGTTTCTTCTACCTAAAATATTCCTCCCCCAGATATCCTCTTGGCTAACTCCATTATCTCCTTTAACTCTTTCCTTTGGTCTCATCTCAGTGAGACCTACTCTGACTATCCTAGTTAATGCCACAGCCTGTACCTACACACACACACACACACACACACACACACACACCCTTCATACTCCACTTTTACCTTTTTTCTCAAAGAAAATTTACTTCTTACTACAGAATTGTTTTTAAAAATCCCATTCAGTCTACCATGCAGCTAAAAATAATTACTGAGTGTATATAATATTATTAATTTTAACTGATTCTACATGGAAAAGTCATAGTTCCTGATGGAATATGTAGCACTAAGAAGAAATTTACTAAATGGACACATATCAACATAAAAGATCACAAAAATAAAATATGGAATGATATAAGTATGAGACAGAATGAATTTTATAGCACTAATCCACTCATTTCCATTTAA
This sequence comes from Lontra canadensis, assembly GCF_010015895.1. Taxonomy (NCBI): domain Eukaryota; kingdom Metazoa; phylum Chordata; class Mammalia; order Carnivora; family Mustelidae; genus Lontra; species Lontra canadensis. The sequence goes on along the minus strand of NW_022631020.1, from coordinate 22,034,848 downwards.
AAACAACATTTATGTAAATTTAATAACACTACATTTTCAAGGATGCATATTTATCTAAGTAAAGAAGGAAAATGAAATGGAAGGACATATGTTAAATACAACTAGTGGTTGTTATCAATAGGGATGAAAGAGAACGGGAGGGAGGATAAAAGAGAAAATCAGCAACAAATAACGAAATAATATCAAAACTCTACGGGGTTGAATAGCACCCCCTACAAATTCATGTCCTTCTCAGAACCTCAATATGTGACTTTATTTGGAAATAGGATTGTTACAAATGTAATTAAGACAAGGTCATACTGAACTATGGTGGGCTCCTTAATCCAATGTGACTGATGTCATCTTAAGAAGAGGAGGGACGCAGAGACAGACCCGCACAGAGGGAGGTCAGTGTGGAGATACACCTGGAGAACAGCACGTGACAATGGGGATGGACTGGAGTGACGTACCTACAGACAAAGATGCCAAGAATTACCAACAAGCACCAGAAGCCAGGGAGAGGAAAAAAAGAATCTTCATCTAGAGCCTTCAGAGAAAGCATGGCACAGCTGACCCCTTGATTACAGAGAGCTCCCCTTCTGGAATGGCAAGACAATACATTTCTGTTGTTTTAAGCCACTAAATTTGTAATACTTGGTTATGACAGCTCTAGCAAACTAATCCAAAAATGAAAACAAAAACTCCTGCCTAGACCCATGATAATGACCATGAACTGATGTTACTAGGGTAAATAGAGGTTGCCGTGGAATTCTGTTGTTGTTGCTCTGAATCTGGGGAACACTATCAACACCCGTATGAGAAGGCAGCAGCATGCTATCTAAGACTTGTACTGCACAGAATTGCTCTTTGTCAAAGTTGTGGTCTGATTGATGCTGCCTTCGTGGCTGTCTAAGAGAAGCTACCGCAGAAGGGTACTCCTTCTGTACTTGGAAACACAGCCCAAGCTTGCTTAATCAGGGTATGCACTGAAAAAAATGTTTAGACAAGTTTGTGTCAATCATTTCTACAAGAGGTTCTTAGGTCCCTGTCGATGAGCTGTTATTTCTGAGATTTTAAATTTTGCTGAAAAACAAAAACACTCCAACTGGCCCCAAACTTCAGTTAACTGTTGGCGCTTGAGGAAAGGTGAGAATCTCAAATTAGACCCCGAAGTCTGACTTGTTTCTAAAAAAGGTGGACACAAATTGCCCCAGAATTGATGGTCTAAGCGTCTTCTTTAAAGTTAGGTGGCTTAGTCGTTAAGCGTCCCCCTTAGGTTCAGGTCATGGTCCCAGGGTCCTGGGATCGAGCCCTGCTTTGGTCTCCTTGCCGGGGAGCCTGCTCCTCCCTCTCCCTCTGCCTGCCGCTCCCCCTGCTTATACTTTCTCTCTCTCTCTCTCTCTCTCTGTCAAATAAATAAATGAATAACCTTGAAAAAAGAATAAAGTTAGGATGATTTTGACTTAGGGAGCAGAGCATGCTGCTTCCCAACCCAGTACCCATGCCTACTAATACAACAGCCGTAGCCTCCGTCTCCGACCCCTCCCACAGCCTTTCAGATCCTGGACCTTAGCGGTTTCAGAAAGAGTCCTAAGACACGTTCTTTACAACCGTTTTTCTCAACTTGCTTTTTTTTCCCATTTACGGAGGTATAATTGATAAATAAGTTGTAAGATATTTAAAATGTACAATATGATGATTTGCTATATGTATCTATTATGGAACACCCCCCGCCCCCCACCCCACCACCTCAGTCACTTTACCCTTTTGCTTTGTTGACCGCATCTCTCGGCCTATTTCAATTATACCTGACAGTGTTACCAGCTAGAGTCTCCACGTTATACGTTAGATCCTCAGACCTTATGCATCTTGGGGCTGAAGATTTGTACCTTTCCACCTATTCCCCTTATCTCCCCTACCAGCTGGTTCTCGGGTTAGAGGCTAGTAAGGTTCTCTGTGTGATTGCTTAACCATTGTTTCCTCAGGCTCCGGCCTCACCTCCCACCAACCCCCACCCCTACCTTCTCAGTCCCCCAGAGATTCTCATTCAGGAGCTAAGCTGGGGGCAAAAACAACAACAACAACAACCACAAAACTGCTTTTTCTTTTTAAAAAATGCCTCAGGAAATTTTAATGTAAGTCCTCTGACAATAGTTTGAGAAACAGTTTTCTAGATTTTCCAGCTTAAATGTGCCTAGGACTCACGTGAAGTCTTATTAAAATCCAGGTTCAGATTCCCTATAGGTCTAAGGACAGAACTCCATTTCCAGCATTTCTAACAGGTTCCCAGGTCCCGTGAGCAGAGCTGGGCCACAGGCGACACCTGAGGTGAGAAGCTTTTAAAACCCAGTGCATCAGCACGATTGCACCAAGTAGTTTTCTGAAGCTCCCAGGTGATTCCAACACAAAACTAGGTGATAGGCTACAAAGCCCGTAGCTACTTCGGAAAATAATGTGAAGGTTGTTCAAAAAATTAAAAATAGAAATGCCATATGAGCCAATAATTTCACCACTGGGTTTTTACCCAAAGAAAACAAAAACACTAATTTGAAAGAATACATGCACCCTTATGTTCACTGCAGCATTATTTACAATAGCCAAGATACGGAAGCAATCGAGTGCATCAATGGATGAACCGATAAAGATATTGTGTGCATGAGAGAGTGTGTGTGTGTGTGTGTGTGTGTGTGTGTGTACCCCATGAGATACTACACAGCCAAAAAAAGGATGAGATTCTGCCATTTGCAACAGCATGGATGGACCTACAGGGGATTATGTTAAGTGAAAAAGTCAGAGTGAGAGGCGCCTGGGTGGCTCATCAGTTAAGCATCTGCCTATGGCTCAGGTCGTGATCTCAGAATCCTGGGATCAAGCCCCATATCGGGCTCCCTGCTCAGTAGAGAGTCTGCTTCTCCTTCTCCCTCTGCCTCTTCTCCTGTTCATGCTCTCTCCATCTCAAATAAATAAATAATTTTTTTTTAAAAGAGAGAGAAGAAAAATAAATCAGACTGAGAAAGACAAACACCATATGATTTCACTTTACGTGAAATCTAAAAAAAAAAACAAAAAAACAAACAAACAAACAAAAAAAACAAAAAACAAATGAACAAACAGAATAATCAGACCTGTAAACACAGAGAACGTACTCATGGTTGCCAGAGATGCCCCAAATGGGAGAAGGGGAGTGACAAACACTGGCTTCCAGTTATGGAATGCATAAGTCACAGGACTAAAAGGTACAGCACAAGGAACAGAGTCAATGGTATCGTAATAGCCTTGTGTGGGGACAGACAGCAACTGCATTGGTGGTGAGCATAGCATCACGTTTAAACTTGTCAAATAGCTGTTGTCCCCCTGAAACTAATGTAACATTGTGTACTAACTACACTCAAATTAAAAAAAAAAATTTAAAAAAAATGACAGTTGTGGATAGACCTTTGTATATTTTGTCATTTGAGAGTCAGACTATAATGTGAAATTTTTCTTCTTTATATCAGATTTATTACTGATTTCTGAGCCTCTTACTGTACAGGTTAAGTTGCAGAGTAGTGGTCCTGAGACACAGCTAGCTAGGCTTCCACATGCCTCTGTGGGTCAACAACAATTAGAATGTAAATGCGTCGGGGCAGTCTCATACTCAGCATAATAATGTCTTGATTTCCCTCAGTCTTCCTGACTGAGTACTTATCTTGGTCAGGAGCCGTCTTCTGGCAGCAGATACTTGAATATTCTGCCCAAATCTGGAGTCCAGTTTCCAGCTCTTTCTTCCCCTCCTGGTCTCTTTGTGTCTTTTCCTTTCATCAAATGATTCAGCAACAAGAAAACTATTTATATAATTAAATTCTGATTTCTATAACCCCCACCCGCTTGTGTGGCAGCTTCAAAGGGGTTTCTTCCAGGACATTTGCTTACAGGACGGGGCCAACCTTCTTTACTCCAGTTCCTGATTATTAAAGGGGATAATACCTGTGGAAAGTACCTTGGAGTCATATTATGCTAGGTCCCGTCATTGTTGCCGGTAGTGGTGGGAACTCAAGAGAAGTCTTCTGAGGTGATCAGATGTAGCACTTGGCCAGATAACCAAAACGTTTGTCTAAAACAAGAATTTGTTTTAAAAAATTATATATCAAAATGTTGTATTTTTTAAAGTTTGTTTGTTTGTCTTTAAGTAATCTCTATACCCAACGGGGGGCTTGAACTCACGACCCTGACATCAAGGGTCGCATGCTTTTCCAACTGAGTCAGCCAGGTGTCCCCAAAATGTTGTATTTTAACCTGAAACATTTGTGGACATAGCTGACATTCAACTAGCTTGCAATCATCTGAGGATCCTTTCTGCTGGGACAGCCAGTTATTTTGATCGGTCAGGGTCAAGACCATACTGGCTGTTGAAATATTTGGCTATCATCCCTCTATATTCATCCATCTTTTGACATAGGGTCAAAATTATTTCTTGACTTTATGTCTTCTGATAGGAATTCTGATTCTTTCCTCCCATAAACTGCACCCATAACATAGCATCGTCAATTTCCAACATTAGTACCTTTAGTGTTCCCTGAGCATTGAAAGTCAGTTAAAATGTAGTGTAGACATCACAATTTTAAGATTCCACTCCCCACACCCAAAACTTTTAGAATAGCTCACCTCGACCTCATTTAACAGCAATTCTTAAATCTTGCCATAATAAGTCTTGACAAAACATATAATTTAACTGTTGGGAATGGAAGTCTGTAGGCACGCTGGAATTTAGCCTGCTAGTTCCAAGAGTTCAGTCTGCCAGGGACACGGATGTTAGGTAGAAATGCATGAACATGCTGGTATGCCATCCTTTTCTGACCTGCAACACCAGCGGTTCAATGTGGTCCAGCCAGTACACAGAGTGATGGGTTTAGTGCAGGTTAACTAAGGCAGCGTCATGTTAAAATGTTAAAAAAGCAAAATAATAATAATAAATAATAAATAAAAGAACAGAGCTGCTAATTTATTTATTTACTTATTTGTTTACTTATTTACTTACTTGAGAGAGAGAGAGCTGCAAACAGGAGGAAGGGCAGAGGAAGAGAGAGAGAGAAAAATCTTTGAGCAGGCTACTAGCTAAGCATGGAGCCCAAAGCAGGGCTGGTCGTGGGGCTCCATCCCAGGACCATGAGATCATGACCTCAGTGGAAACCCAGAGTCAGACATTTAACAGACTCAGCCACCCAGGCGCCCCAGAGCTGCTTTTCAACACTGTGCTTCCTCTTTAAGATTTTTGGACTATACTTATTAATGGTGCTTATCCTTCTGCCAAGCATTTCACAAAAGCCTTCCTCTGACCTTAAAAGAAAAGTTCAAAAAAAAAAAAATACTATTGTTAAATAAGTTTGGGAAATACCACAAACCATACCCATCTAGGAGATTCATAATGCTCATCGGGATATTAAAGGCTCTGAGAAGTCCTGTAGCAAAGGCCTTTGTTTAATTTTGTTTACCTTCGGGTTTCATCCATTTAACAAAGTAGACCGTTTCATATAACATCTAATCCTGAAGAGCTAATGTTTAATGAAACAAACACACGTTAGTAAACAGTACCAACTAGCAATAAAGAAAGTATTAATCTGATTTTGCAGTAGATTAAACAAATACCATCTTAATATCAGTTTGAAACAGCACAATTTGTGCAGGTGTCCCAAAGCACTGTACAAATTTCGTTTAGTGGTAATGTTCTCCCTTGTACAAATAGAGAAACAAAGGTATAAAGAAGCATTAGGTTGCTTGCCAGAGTACACACAAGTTTGAGACAAACGGGAACCATAGCCCACATGTCTGAACAATGATTTCTAAACTGTGTTTACAAACAGAACCAAATTGCAAGTTGTAGCCACTCACCCAAACCAAAGTCTCCATTTAAGTCAAGTTCTGCCTTGGTGATTATATTTTCATTTAATGAATTTTAAATGAACACACTTGTAAAATGAACACATATTCATTTTTGCTGATTTTCACATATTTACCTCCCTAGGGACAGTCGATGATCACTTTTGTTAACTGCACGGTGAAGAAGGTGGGAAAAAAAACTCTGCTCTCACTTAGATAAATGTGTCATTGAGGAGTAGATAATATTTCTCCATGTGATTTTAACATCAAACCAATTAAAAATAAGAACCAAGGTAAACAGTGTACTCCTTGAGCCTGAAAAAGAAGACAGAACTACGGAGCTCAGGGGACAGAGTAACATTGACCTATAGATTAAATTGCTGGTGACTTTCATCAATAATTGAGAGCAGGAGGGGGCACCTGGGTGGCTCAGTGGGTTAAAGCCTCTGCCTTCGGCTCAGGTCATGATCCCAGGGTCCTGGGATCGAGCCCTGCGTCAGGCTCTCTGCTCCGCAGGGAGCCTGCTTCCTCCCCTCTCTCTCTCTGCCTGCCTCTCTGCCTACTTGTGATCTCTCTCTGTCAAATAAATAAAAAAATCTTAAAAAAAAATAATAATTGAGAGCAGGGACTCTATAAAATCTCCAGCAGCGGCGGGGATTCATGGGTCTGCTGTCTTCGCTCAGAAGCTCATTGATAATACAAAACATGAATATATGGTTTTCTGTTGGCGAGATTCCGACCTTGAGAGAACGAGTCCCAGTCACTTGTAAGGCTCAAGAGATTTATGTGTTCTGAAGTTCGTCAGCATAAAAGGTGTTTCCCAGCAGTCTGGAACTGCGTGCTCTTTGATAGAGGGAGGACTTGGAGAGCATACCTGCCGAGCCCCTCGGCCAGTGGTGGGAGGTGGGGACCAGTGATGTGTGACCTCACAAGCAGATTTATAGACATGCTCGCGCTATGTACATTATCTTTGAGTGCTCCCCCCCCCCCCCAACCAAGCCTCATCTCCTTGGTCACGAACAATATCTGTTCTTTCAGAATGCTGCAATGCTTTCCCTCAAGGCCGAGCCAAAGTTGTCAAATAGAGATGAAGAGCCTTTTGGCAAAAAAAGTGCTCTTAAAATGTTTACCTTCTCATACCTAATGGTTTTAGATCATATCTTATTAGCCTAGGAGACCATTATATAAAGTACAATTAAGATCTCCTTGACATTTTCTACGAGTTCCAATTCAGCTTTGCTAATGGCTATAACTTCGTTGCCTTTTTTTTTTTTTTTAATACCATACAGTGTTGGAAATGCAGTTTATAATAATGTGGACTACCCAGGGTGCACTTGCGGTAATTACACAGAATGTCAACAGCCTCTCAGGCTGGATCCTGTGTTGATTGCATCTCGTGACATTTTCATCTGGTCAACTTTTGGAATTACACCTCTGTGGGCAGGCGCCTACCCCTCCAACACTGTTCACGTTGATCCTGTCGATTGAGTTTAACGTTCCCCCTGTTAGAGAAAGGAAGTAGAGTTGGGCCCAAGAACAGGATCACTGTTTCCATGATCAGTATCCCACCCATACTGCCGGCAACTTTCATTCAGGAAACTTCTCGTGAGCATCTAGTATATGCTCAGCCCTGTTTTAGGCACTAAAGGCACAAAGCTTACTAAGATCCTCTCCTGCTGTCACTCCGATGTGTCGAAGTAAGAAAGTTCAGAAACATCTTTCTGCCAGCACAAAAATTTCTTCACAGAAGAGAAATCCCACAAGGGTTAAAGTTGGAACCACAGAGTTCTATTTATATCCTCTTTCTTTCTTTTTCTCCCTTCTTTTCTTCCTCCCTCCCTTTCTTCCTTCTTCCCTTTTCTTCTTCTTTTACTTTTTTTTTTTTTTTTCATTTTTTTCCTCCCTGGGCCCAGGCTCTCCAGAACTCTAGTTCTAAATACGATTTATGTGGACCATGATTTGGTAAATAAATAGCTGAAATGAACTGAGGCCCGTGCTCTACTGGGTTCTGTTGTAACCTCTTCTGAATAATCTCCACAATAAATCTATATGACAGATGTTATCATTGTTTTACAGACAAGGAAACTGAGGCACAAATAGGTTTTTTTCATTTCGTTTTATTTTGTTTTGTTTTAAGTCTCACACAGCTAGTGAAAAGGAGAACCTGAAGTGTGAACTTTGATTATTTGCAAAGAGACTGATACTGCTCGGCCATTAGAAGGAAAGTCCTGATAAAGGATTGGTACGGTAAATTAAATGATATAGTCCCCAGAAGATGATTAACACAAGTCATAAAACCAGGATGGCTGAAAACAAAGAAGGTTAGGGCAAGAAGAGAACACGGACTTCCCTTAGCCAGCCCTGCTGCAGTACCTATGGCACCAACTGCCCTGTAAAGAGGGGTAGGGGCTAAAACAGAAACAGCCCCATATGTGATCCACATTTTGTTTTAAATATACGGACACTCAGGTTGACTGCTTAGTGTACGCTACAGTTGATCCCAAAGGAGAGAGTCACTCAATCAAGCTAACTAATTTTGTTCTACTTATAAAGTTCTGAAATAAAGGAACTTCTTCCGGTAGTATTTCAGCAGAAGCCTGAACAGACAAGGGGCACCTCATCTAGCCACAGCTGCCAGGATTCTGGGGAGTGACATGGGTGCCTCTTACAGAATCTGATGGCGTCAAGCTCATTCAGGGGCAGGACTTCTCCATTTTATATGTACAACTTATCATTTTGATAATAAATAAAAAGGAGGAAGCCAGAGGAGGGAGCAAATTATATCCTGTTCCCAGTACACTAAGGAGAGGCTGCACATTTGGAAACGCTCACCTGTTTTTCAGCCCATTCTGAATCTGGGAAGACGGGGTGAAGAGGCCAATAGGTTAACTGGTCAGGTTAACAGTACATCTCAGAGAGTCTCAATTAGATGCTGGGAAGTGTTAAACCATTGATCAAAGAGATGTCCTGCCTATTACCCAAGAATTACTGGGGTTAGAATTTCTCTTTACAGTATCGATCATATTTTTTACTTGCTGGACTGGTTAAAGAACAGGTTTGGTCCTGTCCCTAGATTTCTTCAGGGCTAAAATGTGAAAGAAAAAAAAATGCAAAAAACTGTATAAGAGTTGTGTTTATTTGAATGGGCTCCTACGTAGTTCTCACTGTCTTTGAATAAAACTCATTACATTTCATTTGTGGTCTTTTTAAGCTAGTCGATTATCTTTTTTTCTGACTACAAATCCATTTGAGTCTGGATAAAATAAGTTCCAACATTTATTTATGATTTTCCTAGCCACTGAGTTAGGTTCTTTGGGTCATGCTTTTCATATTACCATGCTGCAAGTTATTGGTTATAAAGCTTCTGCATATTTTTATAATGATCTTAATCAAAAACTTAATGTTCTATCAATATATTTGAAAGAGTCGTATAGAAAAAAGGATGTAATATGTCGGAGAAGTTTCTTTTTTGCCATATAGTTATGTAACAAAGGATTTTTGCTATGTTTTGTTATACTTAATTAGAGCTGACTTTACAGTCTCCTATCTATGTTGACACCAAGCATATAAAGTTGTAATGCAGTCTGCTAAACTTCTATAAATTAATATAACATGGGTGTACCTATTATATTAAAAATAAAATGAAAATGTAGGGTCTTACTACGGATGAAATAAGAAAAAGTAAAATACTAGAAAAAAAATTAAAAAAGGTAAAATACAACCTTAAAGTATTCATTCAGATGAGGTGGATTAGCCCTGAAGAAAGTCACTGACTTTCACTCTTGATCAAATGACTGAATAATAAGACAAATAAACATGAAATCATAAGAAAATAAGATGTCCTGGCATCACCGAGATGAGTTATAATAGCATTCACAGTGAAAAAAAAAAAATGATATAAAAGGTGTACGTTTCTCGAAAGGAGCAGATCTAGAACCGTATGCCAAGAGGTATACATCTGTTATGTTTGTAAAAAGGTGTTGGCTGATACAATTTATGCATTTTAGTGTGTTAATTATTTTCTTAAAAAGTTATACATTGTTTAGGAACTTACGAAATGGTGACTAGAAGTACATTGATGAGCAATTTACTGAAAAAAATTTCTTTTTTTTTAAGATTTTATTTATTTATTTGAAAGAACTAGAACAAGCATGAGCAGGAGGAGAGGTAGGGGGACAGGGAGAAGCAGAACCCCCACTTAGCAAGGAGCCTGGTGAGGACTCCATCCCAGGACCCTGGGATCATGACCTGAGCCAAAAGCAGAGGCTTAACCGACAACTTAGCCACCCAGGTGCTTCTGAAAATTTTTGATATTATTTTAAAAATATATACAGTAAAATCAAGTATTTTATGAACAGTTGTATGAATTTTGACACACAGATATTTTTATGTAGCAAAAAAGAGGGACAGCTGACTGAGCACAGGAGAAGCCGCCGGACCGTTCGGAGTTCTCTGTACTGATTGCCATAATGAACCTCAGCATCGGCGCTTGCCATTCTCTCCTTCTCCCCAGCACTGGTCCCTGTAGGAGATCCCGTTGATGCTATTGCCACCAGCCACATCAGTTATGTTGCCGACGCCCTTCGAACGATCCCTCACCAGGGCCCACTGATCACGTCCACAAAACAGCTGTCTATGGTGTCTATCCTGAAGCCATGAATGTCCAGGACACTGGTTTCCCTGTAAGGCTGGCTTGATCTTCCAGAGCTCCTGGCGTCTTTCATCATTGCCAGCATTGTTAAACAGGGGCTGCCACTTGGCACTCCTAACATTTCCAGCTACTTTTAGGAAGTCCTTCCCCGATGATTTTGTTTTGTTTTGACTTTCTGACACTTTTATTGATACATCCTGTTTTTTGGGGCCAAGGACTCTTTAGGCACTGGGCCAAATATCTGAACAACAGGCATGGTATGGCTCTCACAATCCTTCTCCCTCTCCAACATCAGCCCTGTGCCGTTGAGTCATTCTCTATTACCTAGAATGAGTCTTTTCATAGGATCCCCCTTGGCCCTTCATTCAACCTTAAAGGGCTCACCTCTGTGATCCCACAGACATGTCCAGATTTGCCGAATTCTATGGGCACACAGCATCACTGGCTAGATTTGTCTATTCTCCCAAGATGAGCTACACCTCACATTCCCATTAGGCAAGTCAATTGATATTCTCAATAGACTTGATTCTCATATTTTAAGAGAATCATATCAGCAAGGATTTATTTAGCCCCTTCCACATAGCAAGCACTGTCCTAAGTCCTTTGCAGGACCTCGTCTCATTCAATACTCTCAACCCCGGGTTGGAGTTCTCTCACTGTCCCCAGCCTACAGATGAAGAAACGGATACCACGAAAGGTTAATATCTCCCCAAGGTCACACACCAAGAGTGCGTATCATGGCTACACATGAAGTCGATGAGGGGATCCTTCAGACTGCTTTAATTTTATCTTAAAAACTGTTCTTGAAATTGGCAGTTTTTACTAGGCTCGGCTTCGTCATTTTCACATTGTTTCCCAATTTATGTCTTTTTGCAGAACAGAATTATGTTAAAGAAAATATTTCATAAGGAAGTTCATACCGTAAAATTATGTAAAATGGATCTCTCCTGAGTTTCAGGTCCAACTTGCCCCCTGTTTGTTTAAGCATGCTGGAAAATGCTCTCTTAGCTGGAATGATATTGCCCTTTTAAGAACCAGAAACAAACTCCAACAAACAGTAAAGCATTATGTCTCTTTATACTACTGGTGGAAACCTCAGGTCAACAGAAGTACCTCTGGAGCTGGGTGGGGGAAATTATGCATTGTGCGACTCAGAGGGGCTTACCGCCCCCTTTAACCTGAGCCAGCAGATGGGAAGTTCCACCGCCCAGGTCTGCAAATCTTCTGTCTTGTTGTTTGGCAATCTGCGTGTGTTAATCATTCACCTCAGTGATTTCTCAAAGAGTACTTATTCCCAAAATAGAGAAGTGGAAGTCAGCCTATACCGCTGGGCAATAATTCCATCTCCTGTAATTTTCCCATAGGAGTAAACCTGATCAATGTCACTGTTGTTGAAATTCTGCAAGTGAACCAACCATAGAGTGCAATTTCCCCCTCTGGCGCCCTCCCTCTTGTTTTCGTGTACTTTGTAACCTGAGGAGAAGTTTCCATGAGGAAGCAGAGTCCATGTTGAAGTGACGGAGTGATGTATGGAAGATCTCAAACACAGAGGCTGCCTTTAGACTTGAAAAAGGAATAAAACCCTGTTGTGTCCAAGACTGACCTGTGCAAGTAGAATGCTCAATGTTTTCCTTTGCAGAGGCGCTGGCAAAGTTCATTCCCTCAGGTGAGGATCTCACAAGATGCCCACTGTTCTCTGCTCTGACGTCCCCATGGTGATAGATCTACCTAAATAACACTACCCATGAGGGCTTCTCATCCCTTGGCAATGATGCTCATTCATGATTGTGGGCATCGTTCTTTGCTTTACTTAGGAAAAGATTTCCCACCGTATTGATGCCTACCTAAATATCAGCTAAAAATAAACCAAAAAGAAAAAAATAAAAAGGAGAATCGAGTTAATTACCCATCATTCTGGTTAGTTTTTAGATTATTTGAAACAAAAGCAAGTCAGCTTTTTTCATGTTTTTCTTTCAAAGCCATGTAACTTTGCAAAAAGTAGTTCCACCTGAGATTAAAACTGTTGAAACTTCTCTCCATTTCTTTTTCATTCAAGATTATTTATTTTTTCTTTCCCTTTTCAATTTTGTTATGGAAATTAGTGCAGTTATGTGGACATTTCCAAACCACACCATTTAATAGAACTGAATCAAGAAGAAAGAAGAAAAATATTTTACAGGGAAGTTTTCCACACTTGACAGAAGATGTTTACAATTAGTTATTTTCTAGAAGAATTGCCTGGAATCTAATTTGAGATCTAACTTCGAGGGTCTTGCTTTGGGTCCTGGGGCTTAGACTCACAGGATGTATTAAATTCCATTCAGTCTTTGGCACCAATTTGGTTCCCAATGAAGGAGAAATTCTTAACATAATCGTAGTCTACTTACACAGAAATTAGGATCCAGGATCCCCACATCCATTACACCACGGGCTTTTCCCTTTTCTTTATGTAAAGGTGAAATTGTACTAAAAGGACTTGGGAGGGCTGCTAAGGTAGGATATTGGACTCTTTGTTTATCTTGAATAGGCATCAAGTACTGGGTTCAGTCCTTGACACAGGAAAATAAAGTTTAGCTGAATGAATAGGTAAAGGACATACCCATGTAGAGAAATAATCGTTAATTTGTCTAGTTCATTAGATTTTTCCTGTTGACAGTTTCATTCTCAGATGAATGGCTGTGTCATTAAATGGCGGCTATTCTTCCCACTGGGAGCTAGTCATTCAGAGGCCATACTAGAAAGTGTATCAGTGAACAGCCCCTGGGTGCTCCAGTGTCCCCGGCCCGGTGCTACGTGCTTTTCAAGTATAATTACTCATGCATTCATACCACCACACTAAAAACATAAAATAAGTTCAATTTTTTAAAAAGATTTCTTTATTTATTTGAGAGAGAGAGAGAGAGAGAGGAGGGACAGAGGGAGAGGGAGAGAGAAACTTCAGCAGACTCCAAGCTGAGTGTGGAGCTGAGGTGGGGCTCCACTCAAGACCCTGAGATCATGACCTGAGCTGAAACTAGGAGCCGGGTGCTCAGCCAAATGCACCACCCAGGGGTCCCAAAATAAGTTCCATTATTACCCTCATTTTGAGATGAGGAAGTGGAGTTACAGAGACTTTTGAGTGTTTATTAAATTGGATTGGTGGGAAAGGTGGAACAGAAGGAAAAAGGAGCTGACATGCATTGAGTGTCTAGTACCTGCTAGGCATAGTACACTCAGTACTTCATTGAAACCCAAAGAAATGCCTAGAGGAAGGGATTTTAGCCCTCTTTTAGGCAGGCAGATTAATGTCCTGAGAAATAAAGTCATTTCCTGAATATACTTAGCTAGAAAATGAAAGTGAGAGAGAAATCCAGGATTGCTCACAATCTCCCTATTCAAGATACACGATGGATCCATTAGCAGAAGTTCACCTGACTTCTACAAAAGTAGACTGCACTTATAATCATACATTTTTCCTCCATTGAAACCACGTTGACTCTAGAAATAAAGCTTAAAATGAGATTTATATTAGTTTCCTAGGGTGGTTGTAACAACCTATCACAACTGGGTGGCCTAAAGAACAAAAATCTCTTGTCTCACAATTCTGGAGGCTAGAAGTCCAAAATCAAGGCATCAGAGGTTTGGTTTTCTCCAAGTGCTGTGAGGGAATGATCCCTTCAAGGTCTCTCTCCTTCGCTTGTGATGACCGTCTTCTCGCTGTGTTTCTTTGTATTGTCTTTATCTGTGCTTGTCTGCTTCCATCCAAATTTCCCCTTTTCATAAGGACAACAATCATATTGAATTAAGACCCCCCCCCCAATAAACTCATTTTAACTTGATAACCTCTGTAAAGACTCTATCCCTCAGTAAGGTCACCTTCTGAGATACTAAGAGTTATTACACTAACATATCCTATTTTTTTTGGAGAAGAGACACAACTCAACCCATAACAGAATTTAATCTCTGACTTTATAGAGACAGAGATATAGTAAGCTTGTGGTGGGGCCCAGGATTCTGGATGCTTATGAAGAATCTCACTTGGCATCCCCCTGATGTTCAGGCTTGGTTGAGAAGTAACCACTGGCTAAGGAATGAAAACAAGAGAAATAAATACAGACAGCACCTGACTCCGGACACTAGAACATGGAACATTAAAATTTTCTCCTGGCCAAGAGGTATGCTGCATTTCCCTTATGCATGAGACTCTAGGAAGAAAAAGCAATCCTGCTTGAGTCTCCTACCCGTGAGCTTCTAGTGTCATTGACAGTGGTTGACATCCCTTCCCACGCTGGAGCAGTGCTGAGTGGGGGGCTTCTATTACAATTGGAAGAGCTCTGCTGCTCTGTTGCTTAAGCGGGGAGATCTGAATTGGCTTATCTTCCTGATGTTCTTCAGGTCCAGCACTGTAGCAACTGGTTTCCACACTGCTTGTGCTTATCTGTTAGTGATAAGCTGTACTCCCTCTTAAAACAGTTGCTTTCCCATTTTGCCTAGGTGGCATGTAAGATAAATGTAATTTGGATATTCACTTGATCTCCTGATGTGGGACACAAGGCAGAACCCAGGAGACACTTTTAGTACAAAGATTCAGGTGTAGATTTATCTGGAAATATTTTCAATGGTCAGGGACAAGCATTCTCTGTAATGAGATTCTCAAAGCCCACAAGAAAAAAGATAAGAAAGATCTCTGAGGTCAAATTGGTGGTAAATATCACATTGTTATCTCTGCTGATAACTTGCTGTTTATTACGGGATATGCTTTATACTGGTGACAGGGTGAGTGAGGAACTGAGAGAAACTGGAAAATGCTAAAATGAGGGGAGGACTATTATTTTGTTTATGTGCGGTGTCCATGTATGCATAAGAGAGAGAAAAGAAAATAAACTCTTTGGAAGTATTTTTGACACATTCACAGCCTATTCCTAGAACGAAAGAAGGTTTAAGTAAGTCAACAAAATCTCCCAAGAGTCTTCAGTTCAGGAACATCTGTTTTACTTTTGCTTTTGTGGGACTTTTTTTGGTTTGGTTTGGTTTTGTCTTGTCTTGTCTTGTTTTTATCACAGGACACAAAAAGCCATAGTTCCTAAAGGTAGAGGATTTTCTAGTAGTTGGAAACACAGTCATAGGTTCCAGATCCCCCTAAAGTCTGACTTGTGTCACTTATTTGACTTCCTATATGTAGAATCCATCTCCCCCTGATGATGGACAGAAAGAAAAACTTTATATTTTTTGTGTGATATCCACTCCTGACTCTGACTGGTGAGTCTTGACCTTTGTACATCCTACATGAAAAACCATGTCAGAACACAACTCAATCCCCTCCACATTCACATGAGAGATGTACACGATCGGTCATGGGTGTGTCACAAGTTCACAGTCTCAGTGTTCATCTTCCTTCATCTATAATATTGTTTCTAGTGTGGATTATAACTGTTAGTTTTTTATCTTTATGAGTCTTGGGAAATGAAGGCTACTTAATACATTAGGAGGGATAGAAGGATGTTCAGATTTGGATGGGAGGGCCTCACAGACCAGATGCTAAAGACCACAGGACTCAATCAACCAGATGGTAGTATCCATTTTGCTCTCTTTCTCCCAGTTCCTGGTCAGGTCATCCACAGATATCAGCAATTATCAGAAGATAGAGCCCAGCTAATCCAATTTCTCAAGATCCAACCCCAACTCTTCTCTATCCAGACCTTCCACTTTTAAAGCAGCTCATTTTCATGTGTAACATTTCAGAATTACATGAGAGACTCAAAATGGGTGAAAAATCTAAATGTGAGAGGGGAATCCATCAAAATCCTAGAGGAGAACACAGGCAGCAACCTCTTTGACCTCAGCCACAGCAACTTTTTGCTAGACACACCACCAAAGGCAATGGAAACCAAGGCAAAAATGAATTATTGGGACTTCATCAAGATAAAAAACTTTTTCACAGCAAAGGAAACACAGTCGACAAAACCAAAAGACAACCAACTGAATGGATGAAGATATTTGCAAATGTCTTTTCAGATAAAGGGCTAGTATCCAAAATCTATAAAGAACTTATCAAACCCAACATCCAAAGAACAAAGAATCCAGTCAAGGAATGGGCAGAAGACATGAACAGACATTTCTCCAAAGAACACATACAAATGGCCAACAGACACATGAAAAAATGTTCAGCGTCACTCAGCATCAGGGAAATACAAATGAAAACCACAATGAGATACTACCTCACACTGGTCAGAATGACAAAAATTAACAAGTCAGAAAACGATGTATGTTGGTGAGGATGTGAAGAAATCTGCTGTTGGGAATGCAAACTGGTGCAGCCACTCTGGACAACATATGGAGGTTCAAGAAGTTAAAAATAGAACTACCCTACAACCCAGCAATTGCACTTCTAGGTATTTACCCTAAAGATACAAAAATGGTGATCTGAAGGGCCACCTGCACCCCATTGTTTATAGTAGCAATGTCCATAATAGCCAAACTATGGAAAGATCCCAGAGGTCTATCGACAGATGAATGCATAAAGAACATGTGGAATGTGTGTGTGTGTGTGTGTGTGTGTACACACCATATATACCATATATATATAAATGTCTGTATTTGTGTATGTATATGTCTGTATAGATAGGAAAACATAAATGGAATATTACACAGCCATAAAAAAGGAAATCTTGCCATTTCCAACAACATGGATGGAACTAGAAGGTATTATGCTAAGCTAAATAAGTCAATCAGAAAAGACAATTGTTATATGATTTCACTCATATGTGGAATTTAAGAAACAAAACAGAGGAGTATAGGGAAAGAGAAGGAAAAATAAAACAAGACAAAATCAGAGAGGGAGATAAACCATAAGAGATTCCTAATCATAGGAAACAAACTGAAGGTTGCTGGAGGAGAGGTGGGGGGATGGGGTAACTGGGTGATGCACATTAAAGAGGGCATGTGATGTAATGAGCACTGGGTGTTATATAAGATGATGAATCACTGAACTCTACCCCTGAAATTAAAAATACATTATATGTTAATTAATCTAATTTAAATAAATTTTAAAAATTAAAAGAAAAGAATTATATGAGAAAGAGCAAGGTGCAAGTTTTACTCCTTCAGTCATTTGTCTTAGTGAAATTAAAGAAGCTATCCACTTTTTTATTCAATAAATATCAATACTTATTTGTCCTCTTTGGTAAATGATTTCTATAACTGTACTCCTAAATTGAAGTGGGTTTTTTGGGGGGGAGAGGCACTTTCTAATAATAATTTAATTATTTTATGTTTTGAAATATTTGAAAACACTAGTGGGATATGAATTGGTTCAGAAAAAGGTAAATTTTCCCAATTTTTTAATCAACAGGTTAAAAATATTTTGTCCTATTTACCCAATTCTCCAGAATTCAGTAGTTTTTTTTTTTCTTTCTAATCTAATTTATTCCAGATTCTCTGATAAAGCATGAGGGTATGAGAAGCTTTGAGGTATAGAAAAAAGTATAACAATTAGTGACATGCAAGTAATAATATGCTACATTATGGTTCAAAGGGAGTTCATGATAGGTGTATATGTCTGTGATGTTTATCCATCTTGTCTCCTTTCACATGATCTGGGAAGGTTAGGGGCTGTGGTTTATTATGCATTAAAAAATACTAGCTGATTGTGGACATGACTGTGGACATTGTGGACACTCACAAAAAGAATGCACATGCATTTTCTTGTGCATATTTTATCTAGTCAATAGGAAAGAACCTTGTTTTGAAGGTGAAGATATTATTTACAAAGAAACCATATATTAGATTTCCCTAAGGGGCATTTTTGATAACAAGCAGCACTCCAGTTCTGGGCACACAGCCCTATAGATATATAAAAAGAAAGTCAGTCTTGGCATTAGTTGTGAGAAGTTGTAAATATTAAACAAAAGCAAAACTTTTAAGTAGGGATTGTTCAGCAATATACAAAATGTAGGAAAAGCTTCACTAACTAACTTCCCAGAAGGAAAAAGGATTTAAGAATAGAACTAATATATTTTTTTGAATCAGAAGCTTCCATTAAAGAGGAATAAGGAGAATCCAGAATATTTGTGTAGTAAAGGCACAGATTTCCTCATATTTTGGGTCAAACAGTGTTTTACCTAATCCATAGTAGTAGCTAGCACATCTTGTCATTGGAAAGATCAACACGGAGTTCAAGAAATCATAACAATTTCATATTTTAAAAATTTGTGAAATCTAATAAAATTGGAATTAATTACATATGAAAAGTGAAACTCAGCCAAAATTTGTACCTGATTATTTTGTGGTCACATTCCACATTAAGGGGACATCTGTAAGGAAAGCGGGATCAAGCAACATGATAGAAACCTAAGGTTGCAGATGTGTGCTCTGAGACCCATCTCCCTTTTTTTTCTGTACATTATTCCTAAAGCAGGTTACAGTAATATCAACTAGGGAACTGTGGAGTTATTTCCAAGCCTAGCATTGCTTGCATTCTAGTGGTCTCTTTAATAGTACATAGCAGAAATTTAGTTCTGCAGA
The DNA here is from genome assembly GCF_010015895.1 of Lontra canadensis. Lineage (NCBI taxonomy): Eukaryota > Metazoa > Chordata > Mammalia > Carnivora > Mustelidae > Lontra > Lontra canadensis. Next base: position 22,015,860 of record NW_022631020.1, on the reverse strand, counting down.
ATGTAAAGCTACAAGGAAGAAAATTAGAGCCAAATTGTCGGGGGGGGGGGAGTGTCCAGGAACGATAGTTCCAGATAAGCCCGAAATTGCTTCTAAAACAGCTAATTAAACAAAGAAACAAAAAATCCAAATCTAAATTCTGTTTACAAAACTATTCTTGGAGTAGTCTGTTCAGACCATGGAGGTCCCAAGGAACATCTCCTGCATCAATGCTGCATGTTTGCTACTCTCTAGTGGCCCCTCAGTGGTGATATCCCACCCTACAAGAAGCTGTGTACATTTCTTTAATGAGTTCCCAATTCTGAGCCTACACCCACTAAAAGGAAATCAGAAGGGGCATCTGGGTGGCTCAGTGGGTTAAGCCTCTGCCTTTGGCTCAGGTCATGATCTGGGTCCTGGAATTGAGCCCCGCATCAGGCTCTCTGCTCAGCAGGGAGCCTGCTTCCCTCTCTCTCTCCGCCTACCTTTCTGCCTACTTGTGATCTCTCTCTCTGTGTCAAATAAATAAATAAAATCTTAAAAAAAAAAAAAAAGAAGGAAATCAGAAATGTGTAAAACACCAAAGGAAGAAAACTCATATGTAAATGTTGAGGTTTAAAAACTGGCCTATAAGCAAGCAGAGAACGGATCACAGCAGAGATTCAAGGAAATATTGATGAACTGACTGTGCTGATTGTTTTTAGCTTCTGGAGTTTATTTTTAATGAATTGCTACCTAAAAGCAGTTAGAACTCACTTCAAGGGGCCCTGTTACTTTATAATCCACAGTAGACACAAAGAAGAGTCAGAGATCAATAAGGAAATGCTTGTGTTTCTTGAGGAATTTGTCTCTGGAGAGGAGAAGGCACCCACCCGCTACACACACCATTAACTAGGATTTCATGAGAAATACTATGTTCAGGGGGTGCCTGGATGGCTCAGGAGGTTGGGTGTGTCCGCCTCTTGGTGTTGCCTGGGGTATTGATCTTACAGTCCGGGGGTGGGGGCTTGGAGCCCTGCAGGATGGGACTCTGCACTCAGTGTGTGGAGTCTGCTCTAGACTCTCTCCCTCCCTCCTGCCCCTCCCCCTGCTCCCTCTCTCTCTCTCTGTTTCTCCCTCTCGCTAAAATAAATAAAATCTTTTAAAAATATTATGTTCACTTGAGGTCTCATAAATGTGATGTAACTTGGAAGATTGTGTAATCATTTCTGTAAAAAGAAACTATTAGTGAATAAAAAGTAACTTTATAGCTATCATCTACAATGCAAGCTTGAAGAAGAATAAAGGATATAAATTATGTTACTCTGTTCGCTGGAATAAATACAAGAGGATAATTAAGTCAATGCAACTTAAAAATCAATGCAAAGAAAAAAGGGTAAGCCTTATAAAGAATATACTTGTTTTACACAACTTGGAACTTTTAGTAAGGAACCATATTTTTTAGAGATTGTTTCAGAAATAGCAACTCAGCTGACTTTATGGTTTACATATACCTTTGAGTTAAGGGAGAGTGTGGACAAGATGACCTCTTGAGCTTTTGCCAAACCCCTGTGACAAGTAAGGTTTAAATAGAAGTAAAATTTATAACAAAACACCATGGGAAATATAAACACATGCAAATGTCCAGCTGGCCCCAGTAACTCTCAGTGATATGTTAAATATGAAGCAAAATTATGCCTTAATATTGCTGATTTATTTTAATAAGACCACTCATGGAAGACATATTACTGTAGAAGGTTAAAATGGCCTGCTTTGCATGCACAAATTAATACATAGTCTAGGAAAATGCAACCACAGTCAATCTCAACTGATTTGGATGTTGACATTATTATTTGAGTGGGTACACTGCAAATGCATATTTGAAATCAAGAGGGTTTGCCAAATGAATTAGAGAATGACTGGACATGTTTGGATTTTAAGTAATAACAACGTGAAGACTGAAAAAATTCTGGACTCTAATGTTACTTGTTTTTCCATAGACTCACAAACTCAGTCCAAATCTTACCATCATTCATTCATTTATTGATTCAACTAGCATTTATTGAAGCTTACTGTGTACCAAACACTGTCCTCAGCACAGCAGATTCAATGGTGGAAAAAAGGAAAAAGACAAAAATCCCTACTTTAGACTTCTACCTTAATTGGAAGCTAAATACTTGTAAGAGAAGATAGTCAATAAGTAAATAAACTAGTAATGAATAACATTATCTGAAGGTCTCATGGACTCAGTGAAGGAAATAAGCAAGGTGATTTGATAGACAGCAACTGGGTAGGGTTGAAGAAGGTAGAGTCAGCAGCTACTAATTGTGTGGTCATGGATAGCTTGGCCCAGAAATCAGGAAGGCTGGATTTTTACCCAACTTCTGCCACCAACCAACTGGTTGGATTTAAACAAGGGACACCTGTGAAATGAGCAGCTTGGTTAAACTAATAATTCCAGGAGCTTTTTACAGCCTATGGTAGGAAGAATGGCTCCCCTAAAAATGCCCCCCTAATCTTTAGCCCTCCTCTAATCCCTGGGACCTGTGAATACATTGTGTCACAGGGTAAAAAGGATTTTCCAGACATGATTAAGGTTAAGGACTTTGAGATGGGAAGATTATCCCAGATTATCTAGGTGGGTGCAATCTAATCCCATTAATCTTTTTTTTTTAAGATTTTATTTATTTATTTGACAGACAGAGATCACAAGTAGGCAGAGAGGCAGGCAGAGAGCGGGGGGGGCGGGGGGGAGAAGCAGGCTTCCTGCTGAGCAGAGAGCCCGATGCGGGGCTCGATCCCAGGACCCTGGGATCATGACCTGAGCCGAAGGCAGAGGCTTGAACCCACTGAGCCACCCAGGCACCCGTAATCCCATTAATCTTAAAAGCAGAGAATTATTCTGGACCTGAGAAACTCTATCTGCTATTGCTGAAAGGAGTCCTCAGGGAAAGCATGAGAAGGAATTCCTGCAACCTCTAGAAGCAAAGACCACCAACCCCAAGCTAACAGCCAGCAAGAAAATGGGGCACTGAGTGACACAACCTCAAGGAATTGAATTTAAACCACCACCTGAACCAGATTTATCTCCAAATCTTCCAGAAGGAAATGGAATCCAGCCTTATTAGACTTTAAGCAAGGGACCCAGCCAAGATGTACTGGGAGATAATAAATTGATGTTGTTTTAAACTTGAACTTATGGTAATTTGTTGTGACAGCAATAGAAAACCAACACACAGCCACTGAGTGAAAACACCAGAGTCATCCTCTACCCTTGTCTTCAATCTCTCACACTCTCCCACCCTCAACTCCAAACAATCAATAATTCCTATCAATTTTACCTCCCAAATAGGCATTGACCATCTTCTCATCTCTGCAAAAGTTAACTTCATCTCTCAACTGGACAGTCCCGAAACTGGACCCTCTACCTCTAATCTTATTTTGACTCCTGATCCTTAATCTGTTCTTCAAACTACTGTCAGTACTTCACTTTAAAAAATGTAGTCATGACATTTCTTTTTGTGAAATCTTTCAATAATTCTACTAAATCAACAGATACAAGTTCAGCCTTCATGGATATAAAAAATGCCCATCACATGGCTCTTATCTCCCCCTTCTACTCTCCTATCCCACTCTCTGTCTTATTCTTAACATTCTCATGATGGAGTATTGTGGTTTTCCTTAAGTATCACTCTTAGACGTGGGCATACAGGCTATCTATTCTAAGATCTCTGCTTTTCAGGGGGCCTGGTTCTCCTGGTCTTCCTCACAGGTGAGTTGTCCATGTGACTAACGGGATCCATCCTTCCTCCCTATAGTCCATATTACTAATGTCTGGTCTCCTGGATTCCCTGGACAAATAGGCCAAAGCCCTTCCAGCACCTGCATGGGTCTCTTCCCCTAAGTTTGTGCTCCAAGGACTAGACTGTAACCCTTGGCATGTCTGAGGTGGGCTAGCCAAAGGCAAATGTTACCATTGTTGCCAAAGAAAGGGAGGAGGGAGATGGAGCCAGGGTGAGAAAAGAGAATGGCAGGTGATGGATTAAGGGCTGACTCACTCTTTGCCATCATATTTCTAGCCTGGGATTCCAATAAATTCTAGTATTCCAACATAGAACTTGGCCTTCTACATTGTGAAGGTACATTTGTCAAAGTAGGAGGATAAAACTTATTTTACATAGCAGGGTGCTGGCTTGATTTTACTTCTAAATATTTTGACATAAGGTATGTAGTCTTCGTTTTTACCCTTGCCCTGATCCCTGTGAATGTCAAGGGTGTTTTTCCCCCCATACCATGTCTTCATTTGTTTCCTCCATTCTTCACCTGGCTAACTCTCACACATGTTTCAAGATTCAGGTCAGTGGTTGCCTCCTCCAGGAAGCTTTTGCTGACTCTCCAGAGTCCCTTCCCTCTCAATGTGTGCATATCTGAAGTTATTAATTAAGTCTCTCCTACACTGTAAGATGAAGAGCAGAGACTATATTTTATTTACTCTGTTGCCTCACTACCATGATGTCTGGCACATGGTATGTGTTTAATTAAAGTTTATTGAACTGAGGGGCACCTGGGTGGCTCAGTGGGTTAAGCCTCTGCCTTCAGCTCAGGTCATGATTTCAGGGTCCTGGGATAGAGCCCTGCATTGGGCTCTCTGCTCAGCAGGGAGCCCGCTTCCCCGCCCCCTCTCTGCCTACTTGTGATCTCCGTCCATCAAATAAATAAATAAAATCTTTAAAAAAATTTATTGAACCGAAAACTGAAAGCAAATGGTTCACTTATAATATATTCAACAAGTATTTATTAAGGAATAAAACAGCTCAAAGGGGGGAAAATTAAGGTGTGAGTGTGTGTGTGTGTGTGTGTGTGTGTGTATGTGTACATGCACAGGTGTGTGTGTGTAGGTGGGGGAATGGATGTGGAGGACACATCCTTCCAGGTCACGTGATAGTAATAGTTGACATTTCTTGAACACTAACCATTTGCCAGAAATTGCACTAAGTATTTCACAGTTAGAGTTACCTCTTACAGCTCTATGACGTAGACACTATCACACTCTTTACTTTATAAATGAGGGAAGAAGGGCATAGAGAGGGTAAATGACTTTCCTAAAGACCCAGAGACAGTCAGTGATGGAGTCTGGAGGGGCTACAAACCTTGGGTTTTGCCCATCAGGACATGCTGCTTCCTGATGCCTCCTCCACATAAAAAAGGAGTTTGGACCCCCAGTGCCCTTTGGAAAAAGAGAAGATACCAAAGGTAATCTTCAAGGCATGTGTAAATGTTAGCTGAAAATTAATTGCATGTACTTTGGGAATAAATATAGAAACATCTGAAATGTGTAAATAATAACATTGCAAAGTAAAAAGAAAAATTTGGATTAAAATAAGAAAATAATAATGTACTCTATTGAGTGAGCGGGGGGTGTGTCCCAAAGGAAGCTGGGAGGTCTTGTCTCACTACAGTAGAGTTTCTGGAAGCTTCATAACACAGGATGTAAGATGGGAATGTATGGGGGCTGAGTTGGTCTTCAGCTCCAAAATGTAATACCAACACAAGTTTTGCATTAAAATGTTTTAAGACATAAATTGTTCTTCACAACAGTTTTTCATTTAAAAGAGGAGTTGCCACATTTCTTAAAATGATATTTAAGGCCATTTTACATGTGAACTTACTGGATTAAATCATTATTTTTAAGTTGAATTCAGAAAAGCAACTATTTTGCCATTTGGGAAAACTACATTTCATGCCAAATAAGCAGTAATATTTTTAGTGGGCATATAAGTCACCCATGGACTCTTTTGCACGAGAAATTTCTCTGTAAGTGAACTTACTGTTTATTTCTATTTGTTACAACTGAACTTAATGTTTCAGTTCTCATTGGGCCCAATGGTTGGAAATTTGATCTCAGTCTACCCAGTGGGGTCTTCTACTCCCACTTCACCTACTCTTGGCTTCTCCCAGGATTAGGTCTACATTTAGGGTGGTTGACAGAGTGTTGAGGCATGGGAAGGGCAAGAGAGGGGAACAACACCAACACTGGCATCTTTGAGGTGTCCTTGTCTCAATCTTGCCTCCAGTCAACATCTGTCTGTGTAGGTATTGCTGCCTCCCTCTTCATTCACAATCTCACACCCTTTCTGTCTCTCCCACTCTTGTGTCATGTCCATCCCTCTTGGGTGCCGAGGATCCTTCTATCAGTTGTTCCACTGGATAATGGAGAACTTGGTGCAGCTGTTTGGGGCCTGTTTGTGCAACACTGCTTCTACATCCAGCCATGAAAGCTAGAGATGCTGGAAACTTGCTCCCTATCCAACAGCTGAGGACTCAGATCCACTTGTTCATGGACATTCCAACTGTATCCCTGGTTTCGGTGGCACCCTTTCCTCTAGGTGTTTGGCTAAAGAAAAGCAGATCACTGCCCCCCCTCCTCAGAAATCAACAATGTGTAAGTTTCCCTGCACCTACATTTTGAATTTCTCCTTCCTCCTCCCAGATCATCTTTATCTAGCGTGGGGAAAGAAGTCTTACTCTTATGTAATTATGCATTGTTCCTAATCTTTTGCTTCATTCTAGGGTCTAGGTTTATGAAACACCAAGGCCAAGATTAGACTTTTTCGACTTCATAATTTCCTGTCTCTTCAGACACTGTGTACATGAAATTTTCAACTTTCCTGGACTAAAGGAATAGCCATAGGGGTGGGAGGAGGCAGGGATACCGTAAAACTTGCAAAACATTGTGTCACTGTCATAGTTCAGAGATAAACATCAGACAGAGAATCAGGATGTGATCATTTCCCATGTGATCATTTCCTCTCTGGGCCTTGGTTTCTTCATTCATATAATGAGAAGTAAGGGGAGACAATTTTCCATGTTCTTTTTTGACTCTAGAAGTGTTACTTTAATTGCTTTTGGGGGAAAAGTTTTTATCTAGTTCTGTGCCTTTAAAACTCTGTGATCATATAGTCATGGGATTTACATTTGACTCCCACCCATCTGCAGCATGTAGAAGTAGGATCCCCTCACCCATGTTCAGAATTATTAAATTAAAGCTAATATCTAATTTCCATAATAGAAAAAATCCATATAATGGATTTGTCCAATGTAACTTAAAAGTTAAATTCTCTAAAATTTGGGACTTCAAATATATCTAGGTTTCTCATCACCTTCTTTTAATGTGTATTAGTTATAGTATTAGTAATAGTATTAGTAATAATTCTTATTTACTTTGTATGAAATTTTTAGTTTCCTTGTTTTTAGAACTGGGAGATAAATTGACAAGTACCTGAGAGGTGTTCACAGTTATATTATGAACATTTGAAAAGTGATTTGCTTTTGGAACTGTGAACTATTTTAAACAAAGTCTCTAATTTTAAGAATAAAGGACTTCTACTAATCCATCAGACACGGTCAAGGGTACTGCTGACAATATATTCCAAACTTCAGCAAAAAAAACACCCACCAAGTAATATAATAAAAGAATAATGACTGGCTTCTGGGCCACCAAGAGGAGGAGACATGAAGTTACATTACAAATACCACACAGTACTCTATATCCGTGTGGCCAAAAGTCTATTTATGTTGCCTTCTAGCTCCCTTGTTATTATTTTGTTCTTACTAACATAGTTGGGAGGTTATATATAGTATATGTGCCATAAAACACCAAGGCCATGTTTTTAGTTTTCAGACAGTGTGAAAATTCAAATAAAAGTCTAAGTTCAGCTTTGACACCAATTACTCCTTGACTTTAAGAAAGTCTTTCAACTCTATCTGTATTAAGAGTTTCAATGATGTCTAGAGCAAAAGCTAGACTTAAATTAAAATTGTTTGATTCTATACTGTTTCCTTAGCTGTAAATAGGAAGCATAATATCGTTACCATCTGTCTCACAGAGTGGGTATGGGAGTTCAAGTTCTTCTTTCACAATAGTGAATGGAATTTTGCATTCATGTAGTTATTTGCTTAATGCTTAATTACTTCAGGAGGCCATTCGCTCTGTGAGGGCAGAGAGAGTGTCTGTTTTCCCCACTGATGCATTTCCAGGACCTAGTGCAGTGTCTGGCCCATCACAGACGCTCTGTTCGTAAGTTTATTAAATGAGAAGCCTCAACTTAATGTGGGTGTTTTCTCAGAGCGTTGAAAACAGGTGAGCAACACCTCAACTCTGCTTTCTCGGAAGACAAAATATAGAAACATGTGGCCATGGTTGGAGTCAACCATTGGCAAAGAAATCAAACTACTTTTCTAAAAGAGAAATACCCTAAATTTGTGCTGCTCGAAGTATAGCCCACAGACCAGTCACACCAGCATCAACTGAGAACAAGTTCAAAATGCAAATTCTCTTTTTCCACCCCAGACTCACTGACAGACACTCTGGGATTGGAAGCCAGCAATCTGTATCTTAACAGGCCTTCTGGTGATTCTAGTGTGGACTGAGTTTGAGAACCACTGTCTCAAACAATCATCCTCACATACCTTCTTTATGTATTATGTACTTATTCTTTTACTTCTCTCAGCTAAGCTATAGTCAGCCTGAAGTTGTCTAGCTTCATCTTAGAGAATAATAATTAAATCAACAACAACAATTACAGCAAATGCTCTTGAGTACTTACAATGTTCTAGGTCTTGATTGTAGCACAGAAGTCTCATGCAAACTTATAAGACAACAAATCTTATCTATTTTATATACCAGAAACCAGGATTTTACTATATTTTCCTATGGCCAATAAGCTAGTGTTTCAAATATCAGCAGCCTGGTGCCAGGGCTGGGCTTTCAAGTACTGCGTGAGACTTTGGGTGCCAAGCCCCTGGCTGAAGGTAAACCCCTTGCATTTTGGATCCCAGCCATACAATGAGGGGCACGTGCGAGCAAGTCTCTGCAGCTGACCCAGCTCCCCATTCTGATAGAGAGCGAAGCACCTTCCGTGGAGAAGGGTCATGGGATGCCTAACGTTGGAGACAGATTTTTCCTCAGGAATTATCTTCGGATCTTTTCTCATGCAAGGGTGAGACTGTTTAGTGTTGTCTACATAAACTTTGGTGAGTGCCAAAAACTATGATTATTTTCAGTTTGGCAGAGTTGCTACTAATCAGTCATTTCTGGAAATACTTAGACAATGGTTTCCATTGTTTCTCGAGGTTTATTTTCGCCCTCATCAATCTCAAAAGAGAGCTTAGGAAATGGGAGAAAGGAAGATGTTAAGGCAGGATCTAGGAAGGGAGGAGGAAAGAAGTCAGAGGTTGAGGCTTCACACTCAGTCTTTCACTGCTGGTGTAGGAAGTGTCACCCGTGATAAGTCAGGAGTGGTGAGGCAGATGGAGACCCCCCTCTGATGAGACAGTCTTGGCAGAGAGGGTGCAGTCAAGGTGCAGATGGCTGCCCTGGAACAGCATGTGGGCACCTGGGCAGACCTTCTTGATTTTACTGGATGCAAGAAGTCTAAGGCAACATGGCGGCCATGGCGCCATGACTGATGCAAAGAAGCGGCAAGGAAGGCAGCAAATGGGTCATGGCCAGGAAGCAACAGCTAATGGAGCAGCCAAGGAAAAATTGTGCTAATGGAGTGGCTTCTTTAAGCGTTCTTCTGGAGACTTGCCTTTTTGACACCATTCCAGGTGGTTTCTTCTGGGGCCCAGCCCACAGCGGTGAGAAAGACCAAAGAGTGACTCCGGACTGAGTGCCTACCATGAGAGACATTTTGCTACTCACTCTACAGATCTAATCTGGTAGAACTTCCCCAAATATCTTAGGGGTAGGTGGTATTACATTCCCCATTTTATATATGAGGACTCTGATATTTAGAGATACTAATTCACTTGTTCAAGATGACCAGCTGGTAAGAAGTAGAGCTACTCAGCTGTCTCTGATTCTATCATTTTGTTTTATTGTGTTTTGTTTTTCTAGTAGATGCTGTCTCTTAAACGATGGGAGGAAGAAAGGAGAATAGGGAATTTTAGGGAACAAGGCTACTTCCTCATACTGAATAAGGAATGCTTGAATGAAATCAGACCTCTCCAGTTACTTGAGTTATTGGTGTTTTAAGTGACCTCTTTGGAGCTTGGTTAGGTCTCTGGTTGGACATAATAAAAAGGAGCCTATGAATTTAAATAATCACTATTTATAATTATATATGATATACTATATATATCACATAATACATATGAACATATATAATTCATAATATACATACGAATCCTCTTTTGTTTATAAAACTGAACAGTGTTTTCCCAAGAGCATCAGTCTGGAGGTAAAAGGGAGATCATACTGATCATTTTTCTTTGCCTTTCATACTCAGATTGTATTTTAAGCCCACTTATGACCACCTTCAGTTCTTATAGAGTCTTCAAGGGTATCTCCCGTGAGCTCACTAGCAAGTCTTCTCATCTACTGTGTGGTGTCCACCATTTTCCTCCCTCCTGTTCTGCTGACATCAGCAGCTGGGTCCTCAGCTCTACAAGCAGAGTTGCTTGAATTGGTTCACTCTCCTCATAGGACCCATGCCCACCTGGAGAGCACAGATGGCCCTCTGGTACCCTCAAAGCTGCCAGTGCTGCTGGCACTATTCCTGGGTCATGGACCAGGTAGACCACCACCAGGAAGCACAAACATGCCTGCTTTTGGCCACCAGAGGCATTCTTAGTAGACCAAGTCCTTGGCTAACATGTCTCATGAGGTACCCGTGCTTCTATGTAAGACAGTTTTCTTGTGTGGATTTTCCTACCAGTTTGTCACATGTGAGCAGACATGTCTGAAACAAACAATGTATGCTACATAGATTCAAACGAGGACATACACACATGTAAACACACAAGTCACACGTCATACGTGAGTGGTCCAGTACTGGACTTGAAAGCTTCAAGAAAAAATCAAGTTTGTACAAAATAGAAGGTAGTAAAGACTACACTTTCCAAACATGTAATTATATTGATTTCTCTTTAAACCCAAGAAACTTGGCCAAGATTTAGGAAGATGAGGAAATCCTCTTAGAATGGTGAGAGACCAAAGACTGAAAACGTATTCTATCTAGGGAATCTGGAAACCGAAAGCTAACCAGCTAGTTTCGCTTCTGTACCAACGCTTGCTTTTCGGAGCGCGGGCTAACCAGCCAGTTCTGCTTCTGTGTGATTGCTTAATGCGCACGTGGGCCTCCTAAACCAATCAGCTAACACCAAATATGCCTTTTTCAAATGTTCAAAATGTCAACCAATTGGCTCAGCCCCACCCAAAACTTGTTTGTACCTGTCTATAAAAACCCTGAACCTACCCAGCTCGGGACCTCTAAGCGTCACCGGTAACGAGTGAGCTGAGGTCCGGGTTCGAACCTGCAATAAACGACCCTTGCCGCTTGGCTTTGACTCACATCTCTGGTGGTCTTTTAAGGTGGACGTATTACTCATCCGGCATTGCAATGGGACACATTAAAATACATAACAAAAAAAATGTTCAAAGGGTATGGACTTATGCTCTTCTTTTAAGTGATTTCCACAGAAGGCACGAAGCATTTCATTTCTGTCAGAAGGGGTATCCTTTGTTATGGTCAAGTTGTCCTAAAATCCCCAAATACCCAAAGGCACAGTCAGCCTCCATAGCAGATTCACTGGAATTGATAAAACAATGGCAAAAAAAAAAAAAAAAAAAAAAAAAAAAAACCAACACAATGTGCGCACAGTACTGCCCTCTGACATTCTGAGTCTTGGGTTTTGAACTCCACTACTGACTTCTAATCAGCCACACAGGGCCAGGCAGAGAGGGCTCCTTCGCCCTACACTAATAAGACATAAACCCTACACTAACTAGAAAAAGCCAGACGCAAGAGCCCCCATATATAATTCTCTAGATATGAAATGTCCAGAATAAACAGGTCCACAGACACATAGATTAGTGATTACCAGGGGCTGAGGGAGGGGAAATTGGGAAGGGACTTGTAGTGGATAAGAGGTTTCTTTTGGGGGTGATGCGTATGTCCTGGAGTTAGATAGTCAATTCCAGCACAACATAGTAACTACCCTAAAAACCACGGAACCACACTTTTAAAATGGTGAATTTTGTGTTACGGGAATTATATCTCAAAAAATTTCGAAAAATAAGAAGGTCTGGTTTACAGCAGACCCAGAGGTTATTTGTTTTCTTTACTGTCCCTCATTCTAAAACCAAAACTCAGCTTTATCCCTCTAATGGAAGGAGATGGTAGAGACATGTCTTTCTGCCAGCAACAGGGAAAATGGAAATCAGGAAGAAAATAAGCAGTAGCAAAAAAAGAAAGCAAAATTTACAAGGAGCTTGTTTACCTCTAATGTCCAGGACCAAGCTGGCCCAACCTGGGAAGGAGCAGGAGTCTCGGATTGGCTACAGCACCGAGGAAGAGAATACCATCGAAGGAGAGAGAGCCAGAACCAGAGCCGGATCAGAATACCGCACACCCTCCCCTAAGTGAGCGGGCCTGGCTGGCTTCAGCTGGGAAGAACAGAGAGTAGATGGCTGGGGGGATGCAGAAAACACGTTCTGCTCAGTGCCTTGGAATCACGCAGACGCGAATCAGAATCTGTCTTCCTTGGATGAGAATTGACAACCTATCTGAGACAGCAGCCCCACCCGGAATTTCCTGTCCCCATACACCCTGAGCTATTTTTTTCCCCAGCATTTATCGCCACCTGACAGTACATACATGTACATTGTTTTTTTGTTTTTTGTTTTTTTAAAAGGCCCAACATGGAGTCACGTATCCCTGTGACAGACAGCAGAACAAGACTAAATGGCAATTTCAGCCGCTCCCAGGAATGTAACCTTTAAGCAGTCAACCTGGAATTACCTGATCAGCACTACAGAGGGAAGGAGCATGATGGACCCCATTCTGTCCCCCAAAGAAAGGTGACTTTGCCTGAAATAATCCTTTTATTTATGACTTCGTTGACCTACCTTCTTTCTGCCTTTACAAACCTTCTGTTCTGTGCAGCCCTCGGAGTTCCCTTCTGTTTGCTAGAGGAGCTGCTGCCTGATCCCTGAATCACTGAATAAAGCCAATTAAGTCTTTAAGTTAACTCAGTTGAATTTTGTTTTTTAAACAATATTTACTTTTATATGCATGTGTGTGTATATATTTGTTTCCATGAAAGCAGAAACTGTTTCATTCTCTACTCCATCCCAGAGCCTGAAACACTGCCTGGCACATCGTAAATGCTAAATAAATATTTCTTCAAAGAATAAATGTAGGGATAATGTCAGAGGAGCCAAAGCCCTTCTCCTTCAAACTCTGGAACAAAAAGGATGGAACCCCAGAGAGATGACACTTGATTTCCCGCTATTCCTAGAGCAAAGGAACTTGTATGAAAATAAACAAAGACAGTTTTTCCTCTTGCAAATTGAAGTTATGATTTGAGTTTCATAATCATTCACAAATTAAAAGTTCAGTCGGGAGACATTTATACAGTACTGAGCACTTTTCAACTTTTTACCTTTTTAGTCCCAACACACTTGATAGCTATAACGAACTTTGATCTGAAATTGATGGCTAGTTCTAACACATGGGTTGGCTGGAACGAAGAGGGGCAGGGTGTGGGGGTGGGAAATCCTGGAGACTCTCGGGTTTCTTGTTGAGGATATGTAGTTTAAAAAAAGCCTAATGATTTGGAGACAACTTACTCTACTGTTTGAGGGCACTGGTTTCAGGGTAATCAGATGATGAAGATATCCAGGTAAAAATAAAAGCACACCTCAAAATACTTCAAAGTATGCAAGAATAAAAAGGAAAAAAAAGGAGGGTTCATTTTAAGATGTAAAAATAGACAAATTATGGTGTCATTGAGAGAGAAGTTTCATACAACAGAAAATTCCTTTAAGAAATGATTTTTGGAGGGAAAAAGACATCAAGAGTAGGTGAAAGAATAAAGAGAAGCCTTATGTGGGTGAAGTATTTAATATACAACATTTTATTTCTATTAGCATGATGGTGAGAGATTGAGGAAATGTACATATCCATTTAATAAACATTTATTTCAACATCCACTCACGGTCAATAGTGGGGTTAGTGCTGAGGAGCCTGGTTAGTCAGATGAGCCCAAGGAAAATGACAATATGATATTGGGCAACTGGGGAGGATATATGTACAGAAACACACACACACACACACACACACACAGTGTTCTGCACACAGGGGCGGAAGCACCTATCCCAGCCTTGGGGAAGGGGAATGGATGCTGAACTTACTGGCAAAGGCTTCTCTGAGGTTACAAAAGCTGAGAGCAAGGGGGAGTTATCCCAACAAAGAAAAGAAAGAATGGTTAAGGCAGGTTGGGGGTGGAGGAAGGCTGGCTTCAATCTCCTAACAAAGGCATCGTAGACAAGAGAAAGCAAATGATTCAGGAGCAGAAATCCCCACAGAGAAGCAGACTCTGGGGTGGCCTGACACCATGGCTGAATGCCTCCTGAAGCATTGCCCACCAGCCCACACCTTCAGCCACTTCCTTATTCACAAAGGAAAAAGATGAAAATGACCAGCCTCCGGACAGAAGGAATGCTGTCCTGGCTGGCAGGAGAGGGGTAGAAAAACACAGAGAAGGAAGGTAGTAGAAACGGATAGATAGTAGTTATAAAATCATGGGACACAGAACTTCAAGATGGAGGTTTAGAGAAAATCATGTGGTCTACTTAAATAAGAGAGGTGGGAGGAATATTTATTATGGTTCGGGCAAGAAAATGTTTTTGTTAGGCAAACTAAGGTTGTCCAGGGAGAGGGATTAAAACTGCAGGAGGATGGGGGATGTGGCTAAGCCAGAGGGCGGGCATCTGCTCTCAGGAGGAAAAGCTTCCTGACTCTGGGCTCGGTGGATTTCCCCCCCACCCCCACCCCACCGAGCAACCATGAGGGCACCGCCTGGGAAAGATAAAGAAAGGAACTCTCTCATGGACACCACTCCCTGGTGTCTTTGGCAGGTGTCGTCATGCCCTAATGTTTAAATACTTATGGATGTGTATTTGAATGACAGTGACCTGTGAGACCAGGAGTCAATTAAACATAAGGCAAGTCCATCAAAATGAGGGACAGTGATAGCGTCAGAGAAAGAATGGAGGAAGAGTAGTTGGTTCCTTAGTGTACACTTTACAGGGGAGAAGATACAGAGACTTGGGGACATAGAAACAAATAAATGGAAAAAGTACCTAAGGGCAGCGGGACTTGGAAGTTGCTATAGAAAAGAGGGCAAAGTCCATCCAGCCTTCTCTGCAGCCAGGCCACCACTGGGACACCTGTTAATGGCCCCGTGCACAAGGTAAACAGAAAGAGATGTAAAAATGCATTGACTGCTTCTCTGCCGTTGTTTAATGAAATCCACAATGCAAGGCACTACCCCTTTCCCCAGTGCACCCCAGAATCCAACACAGCACCCCAGAATCCAACATGAGCTCATGATCTCCTCCTCTCGTTCACCCAACTGGCTCCTTCCTATGTTTCCTCCCAGAAAATATCACCACGATCCGGTTGTGCTGGCCAGAAGTGGAGAAATGGTTATCCTCCAGCCCAGCCCATTCAGTCCACACACCCAGTCAACATTCAGGTGCCTTTGTACAGTCACTTAAGGCTCACGCCAACCACACAAGGTTTATAACTTTATGCCCATTTCAAAGATGAGAAAATTAAGGTTCAGAAAGTTTCACTTTATATACCGAAGCATGGCCAAACTAATTAGCGGATAGGACGTTGTAAAACAAGCTGTAAGGCAAAACGACTGCCATCACGCTCAGAGTAAAAGCCAAAAGAGCCTTTAAATGACCTCCAAGAACTGGCCTCTAAACATGCCTCATTGCTTCTCGCCCAGTGCCCGCACCGTCCTATGCCCTGTCCCAGAGTCTAACCATTTTGCTGATCCAGAAATTCACACTGAAGCTTCTGGCTTGGCACCTGCTGGCTGATTTCCTGGAAACACCTCCCAGCTGGGTGTGTCCCCAACGATGACCTTCAGCAACTATGTTCCCATTCTATCCCTGGTACCTAGAACCATTGAAAGGGAATGGATACTTTGTGGATATTTGATAAATGTGAATTCCACATGGCAAATGCCTCTTGGATCCCTGGTGCCTTCTCCATTCCCGCTGTTCTGCTTGGCTTCATGTCACCTTCATAGCTTGTCAGGACCATTCCCATGACCCCAAGTGGTCCTAAATGATCTCCCCTACTTCCAGTCCCTCTTCATTAGAATTCATTGTTCACTTAAAAAAAAAAAAAAAAAGATGTATTTATTTATTTATGTGAGAGATTGGGCATGCAGTGGGGAGGGCCAGAGGGAGAGATGGAGAATCCCAAGCAGACTCCACATTGAGCACAGAGCCCAGTGTGGGGCTCGATCTCATGACCCTGAGATCATGACCTAAGCCCAAGCCAAGAGTCAGACGCTTAACCGACTATGCCACCCAGATGCCCCTAGAATTCATTATTCGCTTTTATCTAATTTGTACACAGGTGCCAAAATTACCTTCCTAATATGCACATCTGTCATGTCATTTGCTTCTTCAGACACCTTCAAAAGCCTTCATTGCCTACATTAAATCTGTATTTCTTACTTTGGGATTCATAGTCCTTTATCGCTTTGCTTCTAATTACCTTTACAAAAAATTCCTCCAGTAATATCCTGTGTTCCAGACACACTAAACTGCTCATAGTCTCTGCAAATATCATAGATGCTCAGATTTGTTGCATCCTCTACCCACTGAAATTCTTCAGGAACCAGTGAAATTGTTACCATCAAAAGAAGGACTTCATGGGGTAGTATTTGAAGAAAAGGAGAAAAAAGAAAAGGGAAAGTAAAAGAAAAATTCTACTGATCTTAGAGTGAATAAGAACTAACTTATGGATGAATGGAACAAAGACTGGGGGAAAAATATGGAAAAGAATATATAGGAAACAGGCTAAGAAAACATTGACTATAAGGGCACTAAAGCAGGAAAAAAGCTGCATTTGTTGGCTGGAAACTTTTTAGTTATATCTGGTATTATAATAATTGCTTATTTTTTCCACCTTGTTTCAAAAGGTTTAAGTTTTATAATAATAGTTGTGGTTTTTGAGTAGAACATGTTCTGGACCAGATACTAGGCTAAAATGCTTTGTAGGCATTAACTTATTTAATATTTAGAACCATATACAGAAGGGGATATAACCTCTTTTTTCAGTAGAGGAAAATTGGGTTTAAATGTTTTGCTTAACATCACGGCTAGTCATGGCCAAATCTGTTTTTGGACCCACGAGAATCTGAATTCATGTCCCATGCTCTTTTTATTTTTATTTTTTAAAGATTTTACTTATTTGACAGACAGAGATCACAAGTGGGCAGAGAAGCAGGTAGAGAGAGAGGAGGAAGCAGGGTCCCTGCCAAGCAGAGAGCCCAATATGGGGCTCGATCCCAGGACCCTGGGATCATGACCTGAGCCCAAGGCAGAGGCTTAACCCACTGAGCCACCCAGGCGCCCCCCCCCATGCTTTTTTTAAACATACCACACAAGGCCCTAAAATTTGGAGACATGTACTAAATAGATCCTTTTTCTTCCTTCTCTTTTCTAGCAAGGCCATCTTGTCCATGGCTACCCAGAGTAGCAAACTTAAAAGTGCTATACTCTACTTACTATATTACAGAATACAGAGCCACATATCAAACAGGTTCCATTTTATTATGACAGTTACATCTGAATTTATCCTTTTAAACTTTTCTGTCTTTACTCAGGTTGGCTTCAGTTGTCCTGTTTTAATAGAAAGGAATCATAGCTCTCCTGCATTATAATTATACTTAAATTTTAAAGCAAAAGCTCTGAAATCTATACCTCATGGAATGATTTACATTTAAGGGACAGAATACAGTGAGGCCATTAAGTGAACGATCTTTGGAGTCACAGTGCCTGGGATCAAATCCCAGCTGTGTGTGTACTTGCTAGGAGACCCAGGGCAATTCTCTGAATTTCTTTCTAGGCCTCGTCTTCCTCATCTACAGGTTGAGAAAGAGTTTCAGACATGTCCAGCTACATGTAGTGAATTGTTGTCATTCTCTCAAGGAATCTATAGGCCACAAACAAACAAATAAAATCTTGAGGTCCTTTCATCCTGTTTGCTACTGTGACACAGGCCAATATGGTGGACAAAACTTAGTCATCAAATGGGGCTACCTGAAGATGAATCGATCATAAACTTGGATTCAGCTTCAGATTCAAGGCTCCTTATAACTCTTCATCTACAGCCAATGGACCTGTGGTTGGGTGGCATGGAAAATCTACAAGGGTGTTTTCAAAACACTCTGAGACACTGAGGGACAAGGAGTATTAGTATTCCATGGAGAGAAGAAGAGCATTCCTCTGCAGCACCACAGACATGGGTAGCTTCATGCCTGAAAGACTGCTGCATCCGTGGTAGAGGAGCTGGTGGTAGGAAAATTAAATGCACTTGAGGAGAGCAGTGTCTGGCATATCTGGGACACCCAATGAGAGGAAGTGTGGGTGCCCCAGAGATGAAGCAACTGAGAACCATGAGACACTCTTTGGGGACCCCAGGAAGGACCCTCAGGATTCACAAAAGTTGGAGATCCTCAGATAGCAGAGATGGAAGTGGTGAAAGGTTATTGGATAACACCTAAGAAAACAGCCCAAGAAACTCTTCAACAACCTCCATGGGAAAGAGTGTAAGCTAAGCCCAGATGGTGGTAGATTACAAAACATGGCCACCAATTCTTCCCATCTATTTACAGTATGACTTTGCATCTCATCCCATCAAAGGTAGAGTTTTCTTTGCTTTACCTCTGGAGTTTAGAATTGACCATGTTACATGCTTTGGCTGGTGTCCCAGTAGCAAAAATGATGAAAGGACCTAAAAAGTGCTTCCAGTAGGAATATCTTTCTTATGCTACTCTTAGGAACCCTACAACAACCACCATGTAAAAGAGCCTCAGGTAGCTCAGTTACTTTCTTTGTCCCTGCCAATAGCTAACAACTAACCAGAAGTGTGAGTGAGACATTGGCTTCCAACTGACCACAAAGCCTGATTGGCTCCAGCTAATCCCTAATGAACAGGGATGAGCTGTTCTCTTTGAGGCCATTTCAGCACAAATTGCTGATCTAATGAATTATGAGCTAAAAAAGATCATTTGTTTTAAACCACTACATTTGGGGTTGGTTTATAATCAGTGTTATTCTTAATGACATCCATAGATTCGCTATCCATCCACACTCCTACTTCTTATTTACTTTTTTTTCCCCCAAAAGGAACATGAGATTGTTTACAGTAAAGGACTGGATACTCAATAAAGTTAATAGAAATGTTAAAGATAAGAGAAAGCATATATCGTGGCCTTGGGGTCTGATAGGATTGTTAGTGATTAACATTATAGGTGTAATTTGCTTTATTGTGCTGTACAGATAAGGTGTTTTTTTACAAATTGAAAGTTTGTGGCAACCCTATGTGAAGCACGACTATCTGCACCATTTTTCCAAGAGCATTTTCTCACTTCATGTCTCTGTGTCACATTTTGGTAATTCTCACCGTATCTCAACCTTTTTCCTTATTATTATATTTGAATTGCCGCAATCTCATGATAAAACTTTAACAGATGGGAGTTACTTCTTATGGATGAGCAAAGAAAGTGGTTTCTTGAGATGGAATTTACTCCCGGTGAAGATGCTATGAAAATTGCTGTAATAACCACAAAGAATTTCGAATATTAAACAGAAGCAGGGTTTGAGAGAATTGACTCCAATTTTGAAAAAAAAAAAATTCTACTGTGGTTAAGATGCTATCAAACAGCATCCCACGCTACAGAGAAATAGCTCGTGAAGGGCAGAGTCAATCTGTGTGTCAAAACTTCAATGTTGTCTCATTTTAAGAAATTGCCACAGCCACTCCAGCCTCAGCAACTGCCCTGATCAGTCTGCAGCCATCGACTTGGAGGCAAGAAGATTGACATGCCAAAACCTCAGGTGATGGCTAGCATATAAAGTATTTTTAAATTAAGGTATATCCACTAGTTATTTTTTAGATATAATGCTATTGCACACTTTGTAGGCTACAGTATAGTATAAACATAACTTTTATAGGCACTGAGAAACCAAAAAATTCATTTGACTCGCTTTATTGCAACATTTACTTTATTGCAGTGGTCTGGAACCAAATCTGCAATATCTCTGAGGTATGCCTGTACATTTAACTCTGCAATGCCTGAAATCCAAACCAAAAAACAATTAAAATTTGTGAGTAACTAAGACAGGTCAACCACAAAGTTCCAGTTACATGCTAAGCACTTTATATTGCTGTTACTAATGTTTATAGCTTTGTGAGCTGGATATCAGTATTCCAATTTTATGGATAAGAAATTGAAGATTTGAGATATTTCCCTACTTGGCTAATCTGTGGAGAGCTGAAATTTAAACCAAGGACTGTCCAATTCTAAAATCCATGCCCATTTCAATTCACAGCAGACAAAGTTTTTCTAAAATGTTATACAGGGGACAGTCGAGGATACTCTAAATCTGTTAAATATCTCTTTTCTTCATGACATACAGCATCGCCTTAGTTTCAGACCTCCTCATTGCCTAAATATGCTGGTGGGCTCAACTATAACCAGTTTCTCTCAATCAAGTCTTACCCTACCCCTCCTTCCTAACTTCTACACTTCTGTAGGAATGACCTTTCTAAAAGTCAAATATGATTGTGTCAGGTACTGAGTGAAAAAACTTTAATGGCTCCTCATTATCTCAAAGATCACTGTCCTCTATCCATGTCTAGAGTCTCATTTCCAACCACTGGCCACTAGGCTTCCCCCATTCTCCAGCTACACAGACCCACTTTCCAGTCCCCAAGCAGACATCATCTCTGTTCCTTCATGCTCTGCATGCCCCATTCCCTATGTCCTTTCTCACTGCTAACCCCCTTCAAGTCTTCTTAGTTAATACTGTATCTTCAAGACAGCCTAAACATCTCCGAGATGACCAGGCTGTATTAGGCCACTGATGGCACCCTGGATGTGCCTTTTGAAAGACTCATATCACGCACTGAATCATATTTTCTTGAGTTAGAGATGTGTCTTACTCAGCAGTTGTCCCCAGCACTGAGTCTCATGTCTGGCACAGACAGTCATTCAGTAAATATTTATTGTAAGAAAGAATAATTGTCTTCAACAGCAGTATCCCCCACACATGCAGAAGCAGACCCCATGGAGCTGATCTGAAGAACTACTTCAGTTTCTCTGTAAATTCTGGGCCCAATTCTATTAAATATGGAAGGGATCCTATCGCTTCAACTATGTAGCCTTTGAAGATCAAATACAAAAAATATCCACTTTAAGGAAAAGAGAAAGGAGGGATTGATTCCTAAAGTAGAAGTTTGGGGCTTTGTGTATTTTCACCTGCTTTTCCTGCATTGCCATGCCATCTTTGAGCCTTCATGACCATCATGATCCCAAATGCTACAAACCTACCTCTCCCGCTAGGGCCACCTCACCAGGTGTTTTGATAGCCGCACCTTCCATTTGGGACCACTAGTGCAGCATCGAAGTCACACCTGCTACTGAGATGCCACTGAGAACTATAAAAGAGAACAGAGAACCTTGGGAGACATAGGGAATTTGGGGAGAGAATGGAACATTTTGAGAGAGAAAAGAGAGTTCTGGGAGAGAAAAGAGAAATGTAGGAGAACATCTAAGATTGTGGGAGAGTACAGAGGATTGTGGGAGAGCACTGAGGACTGTGGAAGAGGGAATTACAGAAAAAAAGTATTGTGGGAGAGATTAAATAATTAACCTGCTACTCTTCTCCCCACCTTTCCTGTAGAGTACACACTCACTGCACACACACTCCCCTCGCAGTCTATGTGAGTCATGTGCCTCCCTCCCAAGCCACACCACCTTGGCTCCTTCCTGACCACTCACTTTCCAGCCCCCAACTCCTCCTGCTGGGACCACACACAGTGGTTTTCCAAGGCTATACCGAGCCCTCAGACATGGCCACTGAGAACTGTAGGAAAGACATGGAATTAGGGGAGAACAGAGAGAATCTTGTTTGGGGAGAGAATTATGGGAGAGAACAAAGACTTGTGGGTAAGAAGAATTAAGGAAGAAACAGAGGTTTTGGGAAGAGAAGAAATTGTAGATATGGATAAATGGCTTTCTGTGCTTTGTGTGCTCCCTCCTGTAGGAGCCATATCCCCTCCTTTACAGCTATACACCTGCACTCATTCTAGGCCCCCACCCATCCCTTTCTAGGCTTGGGCACTGACCAACCATATACTCTTGTGCTTCTTCATGGCCATACCTAACCTTCTGAGGCCATGCCCCTTGGTTCCACAGAGCTACACTTTTTCTAGCTGGGACACACCCCTTCTTCCTATATATTATGCTTCTCTTTTCCAGACCAATCCTCCACATTCTGCCTTGGTCCTACCACAACCTCCCAGACAAAGTTGCTCTCATTCCCTTAGGATGCTCCATACCTCCTATGGCCCTCTTACTATGGCCTAGCTGGGTCTCCAGAACTCAGCTGTGGGCTCATCTATGCCCCTTGGACCTCACTTCCTGTGTTCCATCATAAACATGCCCTCTCCAACACACTACGCCCCTTCCATAGGGCTGTGTCCCTACGTACTGGGTTTTGGCAAATGCTCTCTTTCCTAACCATGTCCCTTCCTTCACTTGCCATTCCTTTCCCTCTAAGGCCCCTTTCCTGCTAGTACCTGTGTTGTCCATGGTCACTCTCTTCCCACCATAACCACACCCCATTCCCTCCTTTTGGTCTTGCTCCTCTCATCCAGTCATGCTCCTACCCGCTCATATCTGCCCCACCCTTCCAGCTCTTCTCTTTGCTTCACCATGACTCTGCACTCCTTCAATGCCATATCCCTGCAATCCACTGTGGCCCCAGACATCCAGTCCCTGCAAAGTTAGGTGTGCTCTGTCTCAGCTCAGCCCTTACTGTGAGGGGCCACATCTCCTTTCTCTCTCTCTCTCTCTCTCTTTTTTTATTTCCTGGAGAAATTATACCTCCAGAACTCCTGAAAAACCCACTCAGACCCAGAGCTTTGCTCACGTAGTATTTGTACAGTGAACTGAGTCTTGTGGAACCCTGATCCTTGCCTAAAAAAATCACTTTCTTCAGGTTTCTCCCAGCTCCAAACACCACAACCTGATGGGTAGCAACTCCACTGTTCAGTGGAGAAAGAACTAGTGGATGGGTTTTAGACCATGTTCCCTCTAGCCAATTTTCAAAGCCACTGAATCTGTGTTTCTTACAGCAAGGTTTCATGTTTTCTAACCCAACCTGTGGACTGTGTTCTTTCCAGCCTTTTAGCAGATCTCAAGTGCCTAGCATTTCCCAGGCATCCAATGCCCTATTGTGTGTAGGGTCTGTCAAGACAATATCACACTTAAACATCCCCTGGTTAGCTCTGAGCTCTAAGATTCCTCTGTTATCCTTACTCCTTCCATTTACAACTCAAGTTCCACAAGAAAGCCATGAAGAGATTATGACCGGCTTTCTTCCCTGAACAGTTCTTAGGAATACACTTAACCAGGGAGGTGAAAGACCCTGTTGTCTTTTACAAGGTGAACACCGTATAGGTGAACTTTATAGATGAAAACTATAAAGCATTGAAGGTGGCTGGATAGTTCAGTTGGTTAAGTGTCTGTCTCCTGATTTCAGTTCAGGTCACAATCTCGGGATACTGAAATTGAGCCCTGCAGGGTAGTCTCCGTGCTCAGTAGAGAGGCTGCTTAAGGATTCTCTCCCTTTCCCTCTGCCCCTCCCCCTGGTCATGGGCTCACCCACTCTCTTTTTCTAAAATAAATAAGTTCTAAAAAATAAAAAAGGAAACTATAAAGCATTGGTGAAAGAAATTTTAAAAGACACAAATAAATGTAAAGATATCTTGTGTTCATGGATGAAAAGAATTAATACAGTTAAAACATTTATATTACCCAAGGTGATCTAGAGATTTAATGCAATCTTCATCAAAATCTCAGTGGCATGTTTTACAGAAATAGAAAAAGACAATCCAAAATTCATATGGAACCACAAAAGACCCTGAGTAGCCAAAGCAATTTTGAGCAAGGAAAACAAGGCTGATGGCAGCACACTTCCCGATTTTAAACTATATTACCGAACTATAGTTATCAATAATGTGGTGCTGACATAAAGACAGACATATGCTTAATGGAAAAGAATAGAGAGCTCAGGAATGAACTCAATCATGTATGGTCAACTGATCTTTGACAAAGGTGTTGAGAATATTCAATACGGAAAGAATAGTCTCTTCAATAAAAGGTATTGAGAAAACTAGATTTTCACCTACAAAAGAATGAAATTGGATCCTTATCTTATAGTATATACAGAAATTAATTCAAAATGGGTGAAAGACTCAAATATAAGGCTTAACTATAAAACTTCTAGAAGAAAACGGAGGGGCAAATCTTGACATTGGCCTTGAGCAGATTTGAATATAACACCAGAGGCATAAGCAACAAAAGTGAAAATAGGTGAAGAGGATTACATTAAATTAAAATGCTTCTGCACAGCAAAGGAAACGATCCACAAAGTGCAAAGATAACCTACATGATGAGAGAAAATGTTTACAAATCATGTATCTGATAAGGAATTAATATCCAAAATATACAAGGAACTCCTACTCTTAAGTAGAAAGATAAATGAAAAGCCCAATTTAAAAATGGGCAAAGGACCTGAATAGATATTTCTCAAAAGGAGACATACAAATGATCAGTAGATATATGAGAAGGTGCTCAACATCACTAATCACCAGGGAAATGCCAATCAAAACCACAACGAGATATTACCTCACATCCGTTAGGTGTTGGTGAGGATGCGGAGAAAAGGGAACGCTTATACGCTGTTGGTGGCAATGTAAATCAGTGCAAACACTATAGAAAATAATATGGATGTTCTTCAAAAAATTAAAAATAGAACTACCATATGGTCAGCAATCCCAATTCTGGATACCCATCCAAAGGAATTGAAACCAGGATCTCAAAGAGATATCTGCATTCCCATGTTCATCGCAGCACAATTCGCAATAATCAAGATAGGGAGGCAACCAAAATGTCCCCCTATGGAAGAATGGATAAAGAATGGATAAAGAAAATCCTGTATTTACACACAATGGAATATTATTCAGCCTTTAAAAAGAAGGAAATTCTGCCAATTGTGACAACATGGATAAACCTGGGGGACATTATGGTAATGACACAGAAGAACAGATACTACATGGTCCCACCTACTTGAAGAATCTAAAATAAACTCATAGAAGCAGAGAGTAGAATTGTTATTACTAGCGCCAGGGTAATGTGGTGGGCTGGTGGGCGGGGGGAGGGAAGCAAGGAGGTTTAGATCAAAAGGTTCAGAATTTCAGTAGTGCAAGATGAGAAAGTCCTAGAGAGCACAGTGCCTATACTTAACAATATTGTGTGCTTAAAATTTTTTCAGGAGACAGATCTTCTGCTAAGTGTTCTGTGTTCTTTTGCATACTTACATACATACATAGGGAGGAAACTTTGAAGGTGATGGATATGCTTATGGTATTGATTATGGTGGTGGTCTCATGAGTATATACTTATCTCCAAACTCATCAAGCTGCATAACATTAAATATATACAGCCTTGTGTATGTCAATCAACCTCAATAAAGTGGTTTAAAAAAAAAAAAAAACTTCACCAAGGATCCAGAATAATTGTCATTGAGAAGAGTATTTTCTCAAAATTCTGCCATAAAATGTTTGATTCTTGCTCTAAACACCTTTGTTCTTCTTTTTACTTTGGTTTCACAAAAACAGAAATGAAACCCAAAAATGAGTAGAATGAGAGAACTGTTGCTTTGGATGTGATGAATGGAAATATTATTCTGTTTCATGTTGTTCCCCTGGAATGGCTTGCTTTTTAGAAAATATTACTAAATAACTAATGAAACATGCCAAAAGGCTAAGGATTAGTTTAACTCTGTTCAATCACCTAGTTCCTGTATACAATCCAAACTTTTAATGGCATTACTACTTCACTCCCTGATATTAAAGAACACCTTTAATTTCAAAACACCATGCTCATGCCTTCTTTGGGTTTCAGAAACCACTCTTCTACTGCATTTCAGTGACTATGTATTTTTTTCATTTCTGTTCTTATATATGAATCATGTAGATGAAAGAGTATATAGTGTACATTCATGTTGTTATTTATTTAAATATTAATAAACACTTTAAAACAATCACACAAAAATCTCTGAACAGACCCTCCTGGGGAAAGAACACTTTCCACTAGCCACTCAGTCACTCATTCATGCCAAGCAGTATTTTTCAAATACTGTGTATATTCCAGTGACAAATAAGAGAAGTCTAAAGGAGATTATGGTCTGCAGTTGCCCCATCTTGGGTTTTGATAAGACAAGAAATGACTAGAAAGTTAAGGACAGCGTTGAGAAGTGGAAAAAGAATTTGGAGTTCGCAGATCTACCTGATTCTATGCATAGAATATTTTAGGGTAGCGAACATAAGAAGCCACTTTTATAGTACTTACTATAATCCTTTACCCAGAAATTCTCAATCATTCTTCACTGAATGTTAAAAAAGAAGCTTTCAGTGGCACCAGGGTGGCTCAGTTGGTTAAGTGTCTGCCAGTTGGTTAAGCCCACATCAGGATCCCTGCTCAGTGGGGAGCCTGCTTCTCCCTCTCCCCCCACCCACTCTCTTCCTATCTCTCTTTCTCTCCTTCTCAAATAAATCAATAAAATCTTTGGGGGAAAAAAAGAAGCAGCTCTCAGTCCTGATGAAGAAACTAGTTGCGAGGTCTGTCATAACATTGAAAGCAAATTGTTTTAAAAAAATAAATCAGAATGGATTCAAGATTAGCATCATTATGATGTTGCTTTCAATCATTTACTTATTTAAGCAGAGAGAGAAAGAGGTGTCCTTCCAGCCCAGGAGTGGGAACTGGACTGGGAACAGTCATGGGAGGATAACTAGAAGGTGAGCTTCCTCCATCATGAGAATTCTGTCTTAGACTATCTTCTCTGTCATTTCTCTCGGTCAGGCATTTGAGAGGGCTATGCAGATGACAATTGGAAGTTACACTCTCTAAAAAACATATTTCATCCTGAGGCTGGATCCTACGTGCTCCGGAAACTAGAAGACCAGTAAAAAGTGAGTATTGTCTCTTTAAGTCAAGAAGCTAGATTGATACTTCTTTAGCGTATTGGTTTTCTATTACTACATGACAAATTTCTACCAACTTAGTGGCTTAAAACAAAACAAAAATTTTAACTTCACAATGCTGGCAGTTCAAGAGTCTGGGAATGGCTTAGCTAGGTTTTCGCTTGGGGTCTCCCCAGGCCGAAATCAAGGTGTCGGCCAGCCAGGGGTCTGACCTCATCTGAGGCTCAGGGTCCTTCCCCAAACTCACTGGTTATTGGCAGAATTCAGTTCCTGGTGGCTCTGGAACTGCAGTATTCAGCTACTAGAACCTGGACAGTCCCCTACTTCGTGACTCCCTCCACATCATGGCGGCTTGCTTCTCCAAGACCAACAGGAGAATCTTTCTGACTTCTTGTGAGGGCTCACTTGGAAAGGTCAAGCTCCACATAATCTTAATTTAAAGTCAACTCTTAGGGACTTTAATTATATGTGAAAAATTTCTTCACAGCTGTACCTAGATATTGTTTGACTGAGTAACTGAGATAATGTGGACATTCTAGAAGTCAGGCATCTTGGGGGCTATCTTAGAATTCCACCCCCCACACTTGAAATGGAAAACATTTCCCTATTTAAATATTTGTTCCTACCAGTGTGGCTGCTGAGATTCTTGAAGATCCAAGAACTGCCTTTCACTATTTCCATTTTGGGGAAAAATTATCTTCACAAAACTACTGCAGAGAAAAGTTGCCTCTTTTTGGCCACTTGGATACTCTTCAAATAGATGATCTTGTTTTTTCAAAAAATAGATTTTTCTATGACAGTTAAACTGTGGGAAGTCATGTGGGAAAATAAGACCTGTTGGTTGCAAGAAATGTAGCTCATGAAAGAGACTCCACAAGAAGAGGTCAAGGTATCACTAATTAAGAAAAGATTGTGTTGAATAGCCAGTCACCTGGATTAAATTAAGTCCATTTCCTTGGATACAAAGCGCCTGGACTCTGACAACCAGTCTGTTCTAGAATCCCTCTGTGCCTTTTCAGTAACCCACAGAAAATCTGGTATTCAATACTTTGAGTCCATAAATCCATTAAAAAAAATAAGAATGCACATTACTCTGTGGGAGGTCTGCTTGTTCTAATGAGCAAAGAATAAAATAATTATCTCACACAATGCTGCAGGTGTAGAACTCAGAGCAACTTCAGTAACTGTGTGTGCAATTGATAATAGGTCTCCAGTGAAAGAACATTTTTAGATCTCTCTTTTCTTAAGAGTTTGTTTTCTTGCAAAGTAGCCGATGCCAAAATTAGTGCAACTGCTCTTTTTGGAGACTTCAAACACTGCAGTCACGTTATTGGTTCTTTTGTTTAATACATTCTCTCCATATGCTGTTGGTTGGCCTATTCAGAGAGCTCAAACCTTTGTATGTGCCCTCGGGGAAAGATGTGTGGCCTCGGTTTTGAGTCAGGAAGCGTAGCTTCTCAACATGACTGCCTCCGACTCATGTTCAATTGCTTTGGTTTGGTTTTTCAATGCCAATAAAGCTGAAAATATCAATAGTGTTGCCCAAATAAATCTATTTTTGTCTCAGAGTAATTGTGAAGTCCTTGTACCAGGAACTATGAAGTCAAGTTGGGTAGCATTATTCAGAAATGCATATGTGTCTGATGTTATGAGTCACATGGAGAAACGGATTCTTTTGTAAGTGATTGTCCTGTGGACAGTTTACGAAATGCCAATGGCTCAAGTGAGACAAAACTTGGCTCTGGACATGAAAAAAGTTAAAAACAGAAGGTTAATTTTAAACTTAAAAATGAAAGCACTTTTATTGGATTTAACCAAGAAGTAAATTGAAAAACAATAAAAATTAATTTAAAACACTCTCGAGTTCCAGAAATATAATTGCCAACCACCTTCCTTCTCCTGCCCGCTCCTCGGTAGATCATTTACCTTCCTTCCCTGAGAAAATAGACCACCCCAGGCAAAATCCCTTCAAACTCATTTCCCAAACCTTACCTGCAGGGGCTCCATGAATGGCTGCTGGAAGAGGAATGGACAGGTGAATGCACAGCCCCATTCTCCACTCCTTTCCTTCTGTTAAGTAAAAGAGAGCCTCTCCTTGAGCTTAGCTCAGCCTCCTGGTGACCAAGCCCCCCACCTGTGCTTTGGCTCCATCCTCCAAAGCAGTTCTTGGGTCCTCCCTCGTTGGGGACCTGTTTCTCTCAAACAATCCTTCTCTCACCTAGCTTCCATCTCTCCTGGTTCTTTCCAGTTTTTCCCATTAACAAATCAACATGTTTCAGCTCTTTCCTCTGATGGGAATGGTACGTGTGTGGACACGTATATATATATTAATACATATACAAACCCGTATATGTTGCAACATATTTACACATTCCCTTGTCAATAGCCATTTGGTTTATTAACGCATTTTTGCTCTTAGGAACATGTTCCGTGTCCTTGCCCACAAGTGTGACAGTTTTTCTAGGGCAGAGGTCCTCAAGGGTCCTATCCCAGGGCTATCAAGATAAAAATCTCCAAGGCTATTTCCTTAAAAGCCTTGCAGATAATACTAATGAGCAGCTTCAGTGGAGAGCTGTAGCTCTAGGGTAAGAAGTAGAAAACCTGGGTAAGAGGGAATGCACATCTCATAATTGATTACATAATGCACAATCGCTCCCCAGTGTAGCGGGACCTATCTCCTATCCTACCGGTATGGGAAGAATTTTTTTTATGCTTTCTTGTCACTATGTGGTATTGTCAGACATTTCCATTTTTCCCAATCCAGTGTGAAATTGCATTTCAAATGATGTTTGTTTTCACTCCACTTACTAGTGAAGTGGAGCATTTTGTCACATATTCTTCCCTTCTGTTTTTTTCTTCTATAAGTTGCCTGTTCACATTTCTTACCTGTGTTTGTGTTGGTGTGTTTATCTTTTTCTCATTGATTTATAGACGGCCTTCAAAATATATTATGTATAATACTCTTTTTTCTATATTTACAAAGTATCTTCTCCCAGTCTGTTGCTAGTCTTTTAAATTTGTAAGTTCTTGGTCAGTACTACTGGGTACAGCTTCCAGCTTTATTGCTTATGTTAAGTTGTTTATCGTTTCTAGAACTGGAATAGACTATTCTTAGACTTTTTCTATTTCATGTGAATTCCAGCATCAATTAGTGAAGTCTGATGAAAATATTCTGTTGAGACTCTGTAACTTCATTGAATTTGTAGACTCCTTGACAACTTTAAGACATTGAGCCTTTCCTTTCTTGAATACGGAGTAGTTTCCATTTATCTAGGTCTTTCATGATGATCCTTCACATAATTTTAGCATTTTAAAATTTATGCTTTGTTATGTATCTGTAGCTTTTATTGCTGTTGCAAATTGGATCCTTTTATTATGATTTTTACTTGGTTATTACTGAGCTGAAGAAGGCTATCAATTTTCATATGTTGATACTTACCAAATAATCTTGTAAAGTCTTACTGCCTCGAGAATATTTTGGGTTCTATATGTATACAATCTTATTGACTGCAAATGACAATTTGACTTTTATTTACTTTTCAAATCCTTCTCTTACTTCTTTTTCCTGTCCTTGTTTGTCTGCTGCCATGTTGAATAGCAGTGATGTGTAAAAACACTGTGATGTGTTGCCCAGATGCCCTTTCAAGGATGAACCTGTTGTTCCACCTGCTGGGAGCACTGTGAGCAGGGAACCATCACTTGGTGGGCCCCTTCCTTCCAAGATCGCTTCAGGTACAGAGATCCATCTTGTCCAAGGTCACACCTCTTCCTTGGACCCTACCACATCCAATGATGATGGATCTGTCCCACTTGGGACAAATCAGAAGAGTCATTCTAGCTCCATAGCTTCCCTGGCTGTGGCTGTTGTTGGGTCTACTTCACAGTTCAATGTTTCCCTCACCCAATCCTTCTTCCTTCCCCACTCTCTCATTGGTCTTGACCCCAAGGGCCCTTCCTTATTTTTAAAGATTTTATTTATTTGTTTGACATATCACAAGTAGTCAGAGAGGCAGGCAGAGAGAGAGGGGGAAGCAGGCTCCCCGCTGAGCAGAGAGCCTGATGCGGGGCTCCATCCCAGGACCCCCAGACCATGACCTGAGCCGAAGGCAGGGACGTTAGCCCACTGAGCCACCCAGGTGCCCCTGCCCAAGGGTACTTCTTAATGAAGATCTGGCATGCCAAATTCCATCTCAGAGTCTATTCCCAGAACTTCAATTATGACACAGTGATTGGGAGCTTTGAATGGAATATCTCACTATCAATCAGAATTTAGGTTACAAGCAACAGAGACTGTCTCTAGGTTGTCTAGGGAGAATGTAAGCTCCATGAATATGGGGATGGTCACCTCTTTTATGTACCAGTGTGCCATATGCATGCATGAAGGGAAAAAAACCTATGTTGAGGGCATGTAGGGTAGCTCCAAAATGATAGGGAAAACCAGAGACATAGGTTTGGAAGAGCAGAAAAAGATAAAAGTTTTGGAAGCCAGGGTCACGGCCAAACTCAAACATACAGCGAGGACATTACTACAACAATGGGCATCTTCATTTACATGAATGCCTCCGAATTTATGGATTCCACATGTTGCTGTTTTTTATTCATCGCATAGAATGAAATTATATTTTCAGAACTATATTTCAAAATTAAAGTCCAGAAAGGAGTGTCATGTGTTATAACCCTAGCTGCCACAAGCATGGATCTTTTTAGCTTTGGATGTGCGAGATGGGCTCTAGTCCTCACCAGGGCTTTTGAAATCAGGAACTCCCCAAACAGCAATGGGAGTTCAGATGCTGGGCAGCCAAAAACATGAAAAAAACCATTGTATCTTCTAAAATTTTACTAAAAGGCAGTAGCATGCTAGTAAGTGTTTAATAATTGGCACTCCAGGGGGGAAAGGCATTGATGTGCAGCATTTGTCAATTTCTGGGCGACAGTATCCCACCATGCTGAATTTCGGGCTACCAGTGTGATGTTTCTTAACACATGGTTGGGAAGAGATGAACTCAATCCTTTCTCATGAGTTGGTATGAGCTGGCTCCTGAAAACCATTGCAATAAATAGAATGATTATTATAAGCTTGATTTCTCCTTTTGCACCAAAAAAATCTCCTGTCCCCCTTTAGTTACAGCCCTTCACAGCTGTCTGTAATGGAAAGACTGTCTATGCCTGTTAGCTACCCCACCTCAAATCATTCATTCCTGATTTTTACTCTAAGTCCATCCACTGCAATGTACATTATCTAATTAGGCTGTGGTGGCCAAATTCCCTGAACACTTTTCTGTACTTACGGTAGCATTTTCTACCATAAACTTTTGTGTCATGAAACTCTTCCATTAGTGTCTGCAACGCCACATTCTTCAGTGGTCTGTCTGATTCTCAGTCTGGCCTTTCTTTTATAAAGCCTACCTTTTTCTGTCCTCCCCTCAAATGCCACAATTCCCCATGGCTCCATCTTGGCCTCTCTTCCTACTCTGAACTACCATCTATAAAACACAGACTTTTGATTCTACATCTTTTTTTTTTAAGATTTTATTTTTTTATTTGACAGACAGAGATCACAAGTAGGTAGAGAGGCAGGCAGAGGCAGAGGGGAAGCAGGTTCCCTGCTGAGCAGAGAGCCTGATGCAGGGCTCAATTCCAGGACCCTGAGATCATGACCTGAGCGGAAGGCAGAGGCTTAACCCACTGAGCCACCCAGGCACCCCTTGATTCTACATCTTGAGGCTTGTTCTTCCCATTGAGTTCCAGAGCTACATAACTACTTCAAACTGGTTTTGGATAATTTTACCTGAAAGTTTCCTTGGAACTTCAAACTTGACATGCTTAAAACTATCACTTTCCACTCATCTTACTCCTTGCTCTGTCCCCTACCCTCTTCCACCATCCCAAGTCAAAACATTTCTTTCCTTATATGCTCTTTATCAAAACCAGAAAAATATGAGCAATTTTTAAGTCCTCTCTTTCCCTAACCCACATCAAATTATCACCTAGTCTCCTAGATTCTTCCATTTGCAATCCCATGGCTTAAGATGAAGACACCATTGACTCTTCCTCATTGGGTTTCTTGCCCCACTACAAGTTATTTACTCCCAAACCTGGGGTTCTTGTTCAAAGGCATATCTGACATTGCTATCTTTCTACTTAAAATTTCATTTATTTCCAAGAGTGCTCAGAAAAAAATATATACTTTAGCAAGACATCCACTGTCTGTATTGCTAATTGTAACTGACCCCTCAACATCCATTCCCAATCCTATCCTCTGTTAAAGAACAAAAATTCAGCTGAGTAAATGTGAAGAGCTAATTGGCTTTATTAAGTGGCATGTGAATCAGGCAGCGGGTCATCTAGCAAATTCAAAGGCTCTCTGAGGAATGGCACAAAATGCAAAGTTTTTATAGGAAGGAGGGTGGGCAAGGGAGTTATTAGTAAAAGAAAACAAGGGATTTTTTCAGGCAACTGCCTAAGGAAGAAAAGCAGGGGGTATTTTCATGCAGGTTACCTAGTCTTTTGCTGGAATAGAGAGGACCCCTGTGACAGATTACCTCACCAGTACTGACCAGAAAATTTCTGACTGACTGGTTAAGACTACATTTCTGGGGGAGGTTGAAACTGCACGTAGGTTAGGAATTGAGCCCCAGTGTAATGTAGCCTAGAATGAGTGACTCCATTTTGCACCTGTGATTTTCTTTTTGACACCTTCTATTATACAGCAAAGTGATTTTAGGAATGGACACTTACTTCAGAGGTAAATCCTGGTTAGTCTACTCCAAAATGATGGCCCCATCACCTTTGCCAATGATTGATTTGAGATTCCCAGAGCTGAGACAATTGATGCGGGGCATCTTGCTGGTAACATTTATTGATGGAGATGTGGATATGGTGACTAAGTTGATCCAATCTAAGACTGAAATGAAAAGTTTCATTCCACAATTAGGAGAGTTCTTTCTCTTTCCATGTTGCAGTAAACAAGGAAAAAAAAAGTAGTCTTGGGTTCCATCTTAATAGGCTGCTACCTTACTCTTAATTACTCTTGGCTGCTATCTTAGTAGGCTGAAGTTGATACTGTGAAGAACAAAACAAAATAATGGAAGAAACCAACCAACCCTGAACATGCTATGACTTATTTTTTTAAGCTGGTCTGAAATCAACCTAAACATCATAAGGCTCTTCAAAATCTAGTCCCTAATTACCTTTCCAGTGGCACTTCTCCTTATTTGTCTTCTTATACTCTAGTGTCATTTGAGGACCAGCAACATTGGTATCACCAGAGAACTGGTTAGAAATACAGAACCTCAGGCCCCACCCTAGACCTGCTGAGTCAGAATCTGCATTTCAGTAAGATTCCTAGGTGACCATATGCACATTAGAGTTTGAGAAGTGTTGGTCTTGACCAGTGGTGCTCAAAGCATGGCTCTCAAACCAACTGCATGAGCGTCAACTATCTGGGAACTCATTAGGAATACACACACCCAGGCTTCCCAGACCTATTGAATCAGAAATCCTGGGGTGGTGTTCCCAACAATCTGTGTTTTGTTTTTGTTTTTTTGTTGTTTTTTCATTTCTCTCACATCTTTTCTTTTTTTTTAATTTAAGTTCAATTAGTTAACATATATTGTATTATTTGTCTCAGGTCTGTGATTCATCAGTCTTATATAATACCCAGTGTTCATTACAACACATACCCTCCCCAATGTCCATCACCCAGTTACCCCATCCTCCACTGCCGTCCCCTCCAGCAAGCCTCAGTTTGTTTCCTACGATTAAGAGTTTCTTATGTTTGTCTCTCTCTATGGTTTCATCTTGTTTCATTTTTTCCTTCTCTTCCCCTATGATTCTCTGCCTTGTTTCTTAAATTCCACATATCAGTGAGATCATAGTATAATTGTCTATCTCTGATTGACTTATTTCTCTTAGCATAATATCCTCTAGTTCCATCCACATTGGTGTAAATGGTAAAGAGTTCAACTTTTGATGGCTGTATAGTATTCCACCGTATATAGCTGCAACATCTTCTTTATCCATTCACCTGTCGATGGACATCTGGGCTCTCTCCATAGTTTGGCTATTGTGGACATTGCTGCTATGAACATTGGGGTGCTGGTGCCCCTTCATATCATTGCATTTGTATCTTTATGATAAATACCCAGAGCAATCTGTGTGTTAATGGATTTGTCACTTCTCCTCCAACACAAGGCACAGGTTTTCCATTTTAGGTGTTGTTGATATTGTCTGGCTCTAGAGCACTCTCAGAACTGCTGGCCTCTATCACTGTTGCCTAAACTTACTATACAAAGAAATCACTCAAAGAACCTTGGAAATGACTGATATTTGCATGCCACTCCCAGAGAAGTTGGGCTTCATATGGAGTGGAACCTGGGCACTGGGGCATTTTCAAAGCTCCCCAGGTGATTCTAACTTCTAGCCATTTTGAGACCACTGATCTACATTCTAACCATACTGAACTGCTTTTGCTGATTCTCCCAAACCACAAAACTCTTATTCTGCACCAAATCCTTTGCTTTCCCCCACTCTCACCTTTCCTTTCTTTACTTGACTGGTATTTGCCTTTCACAACTCAGTTGCGGTTATCACCTCCTGCTGGATGTTTTCTCTGATTGCTGAGTTTGGAATAAGGGCCTCTGCCATGTACCGGTGGCAACCAGAGCTGTTGTCTCACTGTGTTCCAGTTTATTTCTTCTGACCAGTCTTCGCCATGGAATTACAGTCTTTTTGAGTGTGGGAGGCCAGCCATATACACTGTTTCCTTCCTTGTGTCTTAACAAAACCTGACACATAGAAAGGGGACTCAGTAAGCATTTGTTGAACCAATGCACTAGGGCAGGAATCACGTTTTCCACTTTCTTGGTGATTATCCTTCCTCCTCAAAAAATACTTCCTGGAGAGGTGCCTGGGTGGCTCAGTGGGTTAAAGCCTCTGCCCTCGGCTCAGGTCATGATCCCAGGGTACTGGGATCGAGCCCCGCATTGGGCTCTCTGCTTGGCAGGGGGCCTGCCTCCCCCTTTCTCTCTGCCTGCCTCTCTGCCTACTTGTGATTTCTGTCTGTCAAATAAATAAATAAAATCTTTAAAAAAAATACTTCCTGGATTTTTAATTTCTTCTTCTTAAAGGAACTCATTTCATTGAAAAGTCCCCAAATTAAACCAAAAAATGTTATAACTATAGGAAAATGAGGGGAAAATAAAACCAGGGAAACTTGGATAACGCCATTGATTAACTGCTGTATGAAGGCTGCACGTTGTGTAAACTGGGTGATTTTTCACTGGGGTCAGGATGTGGGTTCTGACTAAGACTGGATTACCTGATGACTATATATAGTTTCGGTGTGGTTAAGATCCTGGTTGGGGGGCAGACAATTCCAGATGTGCCACTTACTCATTGTGTGTCTCTCTTCAGCTATTCGACTTCCTTCAGCCTCAGGGTCCTTACCTCTAAGGAGAGTGTAGTAATGTCTGCCTCACAGGGATACGTCAGGCTTTCAGTGATACAATATTTTTCAGGCATGTAGCAGAATGCTTTGTACCTAGTAAGTGCTCCATGTGTGGAAGTAAGAGTTAATAGAGTATTTCTAAATTCTATTTAGACTCGTGAGTAGAGCTTGGTGCCAACCTCTTTGTTGTGTTTTGGTGTCTTTGTTGATCACATTATCTTCAAAATATCAGCTTGGTCTCCTCGGGTTCTCTGCATTTTGTGTTTAACTCCTGATTATCAAGGAATAAAACCAGAAACTATCTCCCACCTACTCCACCTCCGCCTTTCTCACAAACCTACGCTCTCATAGATGCTAGTTCCACTTCTTTCTCTAGAACAATAGGTGCCTTGCAGAGTGGTGAGAATCCCCAAAAGATGGCTGGAAGGGACAGAAGGATGGAGGGCTGGTTTGCAGATAACTGGCTCACAAGCAACAAATTACTGCTTCTAATCGGAAGTCTCAGGATGTCAGCCTCCACAGCAGACACCAACCTGTGCTAGAGGAAAGGAGCTGTGGAGTTTCCCCGGAGGTCGAGTTGTAGCCCTCAGCTATAAAATAGAGCCCTTTGTGTGCCAAACGCTGACCGAGGGTACATTGAGACAAGACACGTTCATTTATAGGCATCAATAAAGTGAAAGCATGAGCTGTATGAACAGAATTGAGCTGGTCAAGGACGGCGAATTCCTGCAAATACCTTGTTACTCATTGAATGTAAATGATCTACTTCTGCATTTTATCATGTTTACACAGCGATATTTTGTGGCGGCCGCTTCCAGGTTTATGTGTATTTTTAATCTGGGAAAGTCCAGGGCTTATTCACTCCTATGTTGAATAAAAGGTCACTGGAAAAAATCAGAAACTCATCTAAAGCAAGAGAGGGATGGCAAGTTTTGGCAAGCGTGTACCAACATATTTCAACATTTTTTTTTTAAACTCCATTGTCTTGAAACAAAAATTGGCTTCTTGCGTTGCAAATAAAAAAGCAGCTATCTCAGTTAGGTAAGTGACAACAACAAAAAAGCAAGACCCTGATGGTGCCCTCTACTTTTATTAGAGCCACAGAGAAGTGAGGACCTCGGCATGGATGTAGAGGGTCAAAGGGAGTGAAATGAGCAGAAAAGGACCAGAACCCCAAACTTCAGTTCTCATATTTTATTAAACTACCTAACATCCTGTGAAGCTGTTTACATGCATTTTCCTTACCTTACAGATAAAGAACCCGAGGACCAGCAAGCCCGATTTATTTGCCCAAGACTCCCACAGCTAGTAAGCCTCAGGTTTGTCACCAAGCGTGGGTCTATCCGCCTGGTCAGATCTTGAGCATTCCTCTCTATGGTGAATATGCTTTGTTTCTTTTGAAAAAAAAAAAAAAAAAAAAAAGTGGACACATGTGTTTTGTGTATTCATTGTACCACTCAACACCTGCAGTAGAGAGTTCATCAGCACATGGGGTCTAGACAAGACTTCGAGTTCTAGCTCTGTCTACTAGTCGTGCGACCTTGGACAAATTTGTTAAATTTTGTGAATGTCGGTTGCCTTATCTATAAAATGGGATAATATGGGGAGCAAGATTGTTGGCCAGATAAAAATAACAATCATGCAAAGCCCCAAGCAGAGCTCAGCATCTGATAAATGCCCGAGAAACGTTAACCATTGCTTCCAAGTGGGTTCTGTGCTCAAGGCTCTGGGTAAGGTCCTTATAGAGGATAAAAGCTGAAAAAGACTATTGTCCTGAAGGAAACTGGACAGAAAATAGAGGGAACTTGCCTTTAGATATAGCCTAGCAGTCTGATTAATACAGAGAAGAGACATTGGGGAGGACTGGAATTTGTATGCTGAGTAAATGTGGGTTTTACATATCTAAAAACAATCACCACTTTCCATGGAATGTTTACAGCATTAAATTTCAGATGGTTAATATTATCACACAGAAATTCTTTTTTAAAGATGGAAACAAAAATTTTGTCTCCCAAATGACAGACACAGAATGGTTGAGAAAGTTAAGAAGGACACTGAGTGAATTTATTTATAAATTCATGAATATGAATTTACTCTTCAAATATAAGAATAAATATATGTATGGGATAGACAAATAGATAAAATATATAATCTAAAATCTGTTTTGTGATGCAATATTTCTAATGTCAATATTCTATTTCTAATTTCTAATTTCTAATGTCAAGGCATTAGCAAATTAAAAAAAAATTATTAATCCTTTTGCTGCCTTGACCTGTTCTCGACCACACCCTTGAGAGAGATACTCAGTTCTTTTAGAGAAAAGAACAGAAGGTCACAGGAAAAAAAAAAAAAAAAAGCACTCTAGAATTCTCCAAACCTATGCTTTTGTGTTTCCAGTCTCTTTCCCATTAGTTTTAAAAAAGAAAAAAAAAAAAAAAGGCATTTGGTCACAGTCTGCAACTGAATAATGCACTGAATAGTGAAAACTAGTATCAAAATAGGTTTGATTTGCCCAGAACCCTCAAATAAGAGATATACCTTGAATAAAGCAATTTGTAGGGAACTTCTTTTCTGAACATTTTCCTTGCAGGTATTTCGTGGAGTAATCCACTCGGGCATTAGATTGTGTGGACGCTAGTGCACGAATGTGTATTTTGACAATTCTTCCTACTCAACAGGAAGTACACAGTTGAGTAACATATCCTTTCCTTCTTCGGGCCAAATTTCCCTGACCAAAACCATAAACGAGGTAAAGATTATTTTCCAGGACTCTTATCTCTTCTTCACAAACCTTTGTACACTTTTCCCTTTACCTCTTGCCACTTCTATAACTCCCAAGTACCATGAGCTACCACAACCACCATCACAGGGAGAGCACAGTCACACAATCACAGTGTCGTACCATTTTCATTCTTTCTTTTGACTCAAACCTGCTCTTCTAAATACATTCATAGACTCCTTCATACGAAAGTGTGACTGTTGATAAGGCTACCACTTTTGCCCTTCCTGGCATATTGAGTAAGTGATAAGAAGCCTTAGGCAAATAAGTGAGGTCTAATGTGAAATTTCAAACACTACATTCCCAGATATGGAACACATTTACAGAGGAGGTGGGATGGCAAGGGTATTTCTACCTGAGCCCCAGCAAAGCAGCTACTAATCTGTGTAAGTTCATACTTAGTAATCATGATCTTCTTTGTTCTAGCTTTTAAAACCCACACTTACAAAGGAAAAATACCACTTTTCCCTTCCTGGAGATGGCAGGGAGATGGCCCCAAACTCCACGTAAGGCTAGGATGAGGATAAAAGGGTCCCTGCTTTAGATGGGATTGAGAACCTGGGAGCCCTATGGGCAGGGTCCTCTGAGACAGAGGGACTGTCTGTCACTCACTCACTCGAGTTCACAAAACACACAAGTGACTCCTGCTCCTCTGGGGAGGAAACATGGACAGGTAGAGAAGGGCAGGAGCTAATCCTCCTGAAATTTCCCTCCTGCGAAGTAAAGTAGAAATCCCTTCCCTCTATGGAGTTGAGGAGCCAAGAATAACAACAAACCCC
This sequence comes from Lontra canadensis, assembly GCF_010015895.1. Taxonomy (NCBI): domain Eukaryota; kingdom Metazoa; phylum Chordata; class Mammalia; order Carnivora; family Mustelidae; genus Lontra; species Lontra canadensis. Next base: position 21,975,741 of record NW_022631020.1, on the reverse strand, counting down.
TTCCTGAAGGCCAACTTTAGGACAGGCCCTGCCCTATATGCTTTGCCCATGTTCTCCTGTGTATAGCTTGCAAGGGAAGGAGGGTGGTGTCCCTACCCTCGGTGTAAAGACGTGTCTCCTGAGGCAAGCCACTTGTATGCCTCATTCTGCTGGTAAACTGACTAAACAATATCTTAAAACAGCTTTTCCTGGCCTTAAAGCAAATGCTCTTTCACTGAGTTGACATCTTGAACATCTTCAACCTTCTGTAACCAAGACTAAGACTCTACCAATGTATTTCATCAAAAGTTTCTTTTTTAACCTCTATCCTTAAAGCATGCACAGTTACAACCTTCTACCTATTGCCTTCAGCACAAATGGAGAAAATCCATTTCCAAGTTTGGTAGACAGTTGGGTTTTTTTTTTTTTTTCCCTCTCTCATCATGAAACCAAAAATGCCATGACTACGCCATTATCAGCAACTGACTAGGCCACTCACAATGTTCTTTACACTGATATCAAATGTCCAATTTGTCAATTGATTCCAACAGGCCGGTGGCGTTATCTTAAATCTAAGGTAGAGGAATCTCTCATCGATAATACATTCAAAAGAAGTAAGACTAGGAGAAATACGACTGGAGAGCCCTGTAGTTGATAAGGAAGCGAAGAGATAGAAACACCAGTGCCTCATGAAGCTTTATGGAGCAGTTAACCTTGAGACTTGACCATAGGTAAAGATCAAACTCCAACTTTGGGTTAACAGGTTCATTGAGCTTTACAAATACCTTGGTTTCACTATTTGTGCTTTTATCTGCTTCTGGACTTTATTACTGCTCTCTGTCCAGTGATAGTCTTTATATACACAGAAGGCCAATGAAAAGAAGTCAAAAGGTTTCCTTCGTTATCTTTAATGTCTTAAGGTTTTAATAGAGAGGCATACCTTTCTACCAATTAGAGATCCACAGAAAATGCCACCTCTCTCCCCTGCGAGGGTGACAAGCATTTCACAAGGCACAGTCTCCAGATAAAGGCAAAGAAACCGTCGAAGTAGCAGCTCTCCAGGGTCATAGTGGAAAATAACTAGCCCATGATTAGCATTTCATTGCACATGCACAAAAGCTAATTAAATACCTCACGCGATGCAGCTGACATATTGGTAAATAAATATATCACAGTTACACATCGTAAAAAAGGGACTATTATTTTGGTTTGATGTGAATAAAGGCAGCCACATCAATGTAGAAGATGAATTTTTAAAAAGGAAATGCAAAATTTTTCAGGCCCCATCTGGGCTGAATGAGTCCAATATTACAGAAACCTTCACAAAAAACAGGAAATGATAATTCTAGAATAAAATACATGAAATATTGGAAGAAGAAAGAAAACAACAATTAATGGTGTGAGAAAGTGGCCTGTTTTCACTTGCCTTGTCTGTGAGGAAGTACTGTGTAGGCTCGTGCCTTCTTGCTCCAGAGGCTCCTTCTACCACAGGGGCAAGCTCCCCAACCCTGTGATGCTACGACTTGAGGGAAATCAACATTTCTGACTAGAAAATTGAGCTTCTCATCTACAATTCTACCCACTCAGCAAGAGCTATAGTCAACACATTTTTTTTTCTTGAAGAAAACTATTTTCTGATTGCAGTGAATTTTGTATACCAGCTGTCATTCTGAGTTTTAAAATTCTTTATTATATAATATGTTTTTAAAACCACTCATAAGCAAATAATCAAAGGAAAACCATTTTTAAAATGATTTTATTTTTAAGTCATCTCACACCCATGTGGGGCTCGAGCTCACAACCCCAAGATTAAGAGTCACACGCCCCACCAACTGAGCCAGCTAAGTGCTCTGAAATCTATTTGTAAATAAAGATTCATATATCAGGTATAGCATCAATTTAGGGCTTTCCACATGTGAATTGTCTTGAAGATTTTCTTTGGAAATATGCAGAAGTATTAAAGTAACAGAAATAAAAAGACGTTTTTTGGATGCCTCGGTGGCTCAGTTGGTTAAGCTGCTGCCTTTGGCTCGGGTCATGATCTCAGGGTCCTGGGATTGAGTCCCACATCGGGCTCCTTGCTCAGCAGGGAGTCTGCTTTTCCCTCTGCCTCTGCCTGCCACTCTGCCTGCTTGTGCTCCCTCTCTCTCTGACAAATAAATAAATAAAATCTTTTAAAAAAAAAAAAAAGACTTTTTATTGTCACAAGACTGTGTGGATTGAAATAGTGAAAAGAAAATCGAATGCTAACAAGTGTGGGCACTAGGAGGGAGTCTGAGCAGAAACTTTCAGGTAAATTTGCACCCTGTAATTTTATTTTATTTATTTTTTAAAAATTTATTTGACAGAGAGATCACAAGTAGGCAGAGAGGCAGGCAGAGAGAGAGGAGGAAGCAGGCTCCCTGCTGAGCAGAGAGCCCGATGCGGGGCTCCATCCCAGGACCCTGAGATCATGACCTGAGCCGAAGGCAGAGGCTTAACCCACTGAGCCACCCAGGTGCCCCCCACCGCCCCAGTAATTTTAATAATTTGTGAACTTTTTACAGTATTCTCTACCCATAAAGTGCTTTAATATGTTGATAAAAATCCATTTTCTATTTTTAAAAAATTCATATTTTATCATAACAATACATATCAAGAAGTTGCAGTGAAAGATTATGGAATACTTTTGCTAAGTCTCCTACTGATGTTAATTTTGATGTGAATAATTTGAAGTTATTAGTTATATTATTATGCTCTTTCTTTAAGAAAATCAAATATATTTATGTGTATGTAAGAGAGTGCATTTAAAATATGACTTAATTTTCCAAAAAATTTACCAGAACATTTTTACCAGTAAAAATATCACTCACTCTCTATTCCCTAAATAATAAAGACCAAATTCCAGAATTTAGCCCTTATGGTCCTCTGTGATCTAGTACCCTTCCAATTCATTGTTTCTATTCTCCTTGTTAAAGTCCTATCTATAAATTGGATTATTTATGTAGCCGTCAAATACATATTGAGTGGCAGGTTGTGCCAGACTCTATGGATTTAAGACAAAGAAAACACAACTTCTGCTCTCAAACAGCTTACAATGTAGCTAAAAAGAAGATATGTAACAGGTATTTACAGCATTATAAGTGTAATATTTGATGTATGTTTAAGGCACAAGAGGAAATGCTTGTCACTTCCTAGCCGGATAGGTAATAGATTCTGAGATTATATAGGGGAAGCAATGAATACATTAGAATTCACTAAATAGACACACAGAAAACAACGTTCTAGGCTAGGGTGACATGTATGCAGGCATGAAAGTTCGAGATAGGAATGTAGGTCCAATCCAGTAGAGGTCTGACTATTGCTGAACACACAGTGCAGGGGTCCACCATCTCCCCAATACTGTCCATCTGTTCAGTTCTTTGTTAATGGCTCCCACTGCCATTTCTGCAGGTTAGAGTGAATAATGTTGGTTGCTCCTGGGAACCTAATGACTTTGACATGACCTTAGACCAGAGTTTGTTAACCTCAGCACTCCTGGCAGTTTGGACAGAAGAATCCTTTGTTATGGGGGACTGTCCTGAGCATTGCTGCATGTTAAGTAGCATCCTGGGATTCTATTCACGGGCCAGTAGAGCCACTCGTCCCAGTTGTGACAATCAGAAATGTCTCCAGTCATTGATGAATGTCACTCGGTGGTGCAAATTGTGCCCCTATTAAGAACCACTGTCTTAGATCTGTGTGTTCACATGGTCGCTTTAATATTGGTGAGAGTTATAACCCTACTTAATAGGAATGATTATAAGAAAAAAAATCCATCCTATTCATAAGTCTTTAGGAGTATATGGGTGTAATCAAGTGTATAAAGACCCAAATAAATGCAAATTCAATCAAGTAGAATTGCATTGGGAGTGTACATGTGTATACGTGGGTATGTACAGACTTCCCTGAGAATATGGAAAAATTAGCTAATAAAAAAATTTAGCCTGGGGATGTGAAGTACATAACCACCCAAGTACTCTTGCTAAGTTACAGATTTCTTATTCTACATTTTAAATAGGACTCCGTGTTTATAACCCAATAGGTTTTCCATCCATGTTAATACTATATCCGTATCTCAAAAGAGATCTCCAGTCTCAGACAAATTCAGTGATCTGAGAAGATAATCCCCAAACTATTTGAAATGTTCTAATTGTTTCCTTTTAACCCCAAGACAGTTTATGATTAAGTATAGAAATATTTGAGAATCATAATCATGGTGTTAATATTTTTGTGTAAGAAATTTGTGCCTAGGGGCGCCTGGGTGGCTCAGTCGGTTAAGTGTCTGCCTTTGGCTCAGGTCATGATCCCAGAGTCCTGGGATTGAGTCCCGCATCAGGCTGCCTGCTCAGTGAGGAGTCTGCTTCTTCCTCTACCCTTCCTTCCCTGCTCATGATCCCTCTCTTACTCTCTCTCTCAAATAAATAAAATCTTAAAAAAAAAAAGAAATTTGTGCATATTTGACACTTACAGCAACTAAGAGTATAACAGAGTATGTCCTGCTAGAAGCTAACCTTATGAATCTAATTGGAAACATGAAATTTAAGCAATGGCTTTAAAATTTTTTAAATTTTAAGTTGAAATCTTATAATAAAATTTATATGCAAAGTCAGAATATTTAGAGAATTTAAGAATCATATCTAAAGTTTAATAGATTAATGAAAATATTTAGTTCTTGGGAATGGCTTATTATTCATCCATTAAAGTTCATAAAAGAAAAAGTATATATATTAAATTTACAAATTCAGTTTTTCATGTTCAAAGGAATCTAATTGCTTTGATTACCTTACAACAAGTGTTACATTTGCTAGATTTATAAATACAAAAACATTATCAGGATGTTGAAGGGAAAGGTTAAGGAAGAACTAAGCTTTGGAATCTTTACATTTATAATTATATATTAACTTTAAAAATTTTAAATTTTAAATTAAAAAAAACTTTAAAAATTAAAAAAAAAATAAAAATGAAGTAACTTCTGCCGAGTCTCTTTTAAGGACGTAAAGTCAACCTCAAGGGCCAAAAAAAAACCTCAAGGATATAACGAAACCCACATGGAAGTAGTAGTAGTAAAGTTTTGTAATGGTGAACAAATTTCACACTGTCAACCATGAGAGAAACCTGCTCCATATTCCTTCTACGCAATGCACTCAGTCTACATTACCTGTTAGTGTTCCCGCTAACAAATTTTTAATCTGAATCTAATCATAAGGATACAAATCTAAATGGAAGGACACAGTCAAAACAACTGGCCTAGATTCTTTGAAACTGTCAAAGTCATGAAAGACCGCCACCAAAACAAATAAGCAAAAAACTAAACAAACAAAAACAATAATAAAGAAAAACAAAAAGAATAGAGGAAAAAGAGGAGAAGGTGGGGAAGGCTAGTGATCGTGTGATCCTTCCCTTGACTGGATCTGGATCCCCAAAACTAAAAATCTGTAGAGGACATTATTGAGATATTTTTACAACTCGGATGGGAAGATATCCTGGTTAAGGGATAGGTGTGGAAATATTCAGGGGAGAAGTCTAAAATACATCCACAATTTGCACTTAAACAGTTAAAACATGTGTATAGACAGTGCGCTAGCTGACTCTAGCCGATGGTTGTATGGATGTTCACATTGTATTTTTGAGCTTTTCTGTAGGTTTTTAAATTTTCAAAACAAACAACTGACTAAAAACCACAAGTCACATTGAACCCATTTTATTCCCCTATAAAGCTCATGAGCTTCAAGAGAAGTTGACCCCAACCTGTGGCACAGGGAACTAGCCTTATTTAAGTGTTCCTTTGCCAAAGACTGGCTCAGGGTTGTGCTTATTTCAGAATTTGGACCAATGAAATAGGAAGAGAGGTTTGCTACAGGTTTTCCTTCCTGTTGCTGCTTCTGGGAGCAAGTCTCTCTTCCTCTGTTATGCTTGTACGTGGGTAGGAGGCCTGGGACTTTTGCAACCATCTCACAGCCAGCCTGAGGTAGAAGCTGCCAAAAGGAGCAAGGATGACAAGAGTTTCAGGGATAAACTAAGGCTCAAAAGATTACGGTAACTTTGGTCTTCCAGTTATGGAAATCAATTAATTTAAGTCAGTTGAAATACTACAGCAAAACATAGCATCTTATACGAGTTCCACCCTTTACGAAATGACCTTCCCATTTCCATTCCAAGCAATAACTGGCCACAGAATTTTCATGAGGAAGGAACTATCTTTATTTGGCAAAATATTTGGGTTGGTCCTATAAGAGAAAAGGTAAGGTCGGGGAGATGAGAACTAGCCTGAGCAATCAAATAGAAGGAAGCATTAGGCTTCTCTTGAGAACCAAAACCAGCAGGGTGGTGGGGGGGTGTGTATCTCTATATCTCTAACCTCTATATCTCTATCTGTAGACAAATTTGTTTTAAGGAATTGGCTCACACAATTGCAGAGGCATGGTAAGTCCAAAATATGATGGGTGGGCTACCAAGCTAGGGATTTAGTGGCTCAGGGAAGGATTGCAGTTCAAATCCAAAGATGTCTACTGGGAGAATTCCTTCTTTCTTAGGGGCAGTTAGTTTTTGTTCTATTAAGCCCCTCATCTGATTGAAAGAGGCCCATCTACATTATGGAGGGTAATCTGCTTTATTGAAAGCCCACCATTTAAATGTTTAATCTATTAAAAAAAAAACAAAACACCTTCATGGAAACAACCCAAATAATGTTTGACCGAATATCTGAGCACCATAGCCCAGCGAATCTGACAAATAAAATTAATCATCACAATGGATACACTGCTCAGTGTGAGAATGAACACACTGGGATTTGTCCTGGGAGATGTTGGGCAGGACAAAAGGAGAGAGATAGACCAGTCAACTAGAGACTTTCAAACTTTACTTTTTACATTGGGCCTCCTCACTCTCATGCCCATGTGTACATAACAAAAACAAAAGCTACTCTTCATCTTCTCTACTCTTTCTTCTCCTCCATTCCATTCCATTCCATTCCATCTTATCCTACACCATCCCATTTCATTCTTTACTTAATTTTGGAAAACGTGCATCTTGACCCGTTAAATGAATTCAGTTGTCAGTAGCGGGACACAACGTTTCAATGGCAAACCATAACTACACAATTTACACATGCTTGTGTTTGTATGTGTGTACATTTGTATAGTAAATCAAGGAAGAGGCTGACAGGACAGACCTTAAAATTATCCCAAAACCAAGAGTTGGAGTTGATTGTGATAATGCAAGCAGCCTTGCCTCCTTTCCTCCCAGTGCTGCATATACCCTCAAAGTTCACAGAAATCTTGGGGAGGGCTTGGGTATGGAATTAGGGACTGGAGCATTCAAATGCTATATAGATCTCAGGGAACATGGAGGCCCAGCTGATTGCCTGTGTTATGGAAAAGATTCTGTCTACATCTAGACTTCCAGGACACCATAGCCAGTGTTAGTGGTGCTAATCCCTTCCCTTCCCTTTCCCTTCTCTATCCCTTCCCTTCCCCTCCCCTTTCCTTCCGTTCCCTTCCGTTCCCTTCCCTTCCCTTCCTTTTTCCTTTTTTTCTTTTCCTTTCTCTTCACTTTCTTTCCCTTCCCTTCACCTTCCTTCCTTCACCCTCCTTCTTCCTTTTTAAAGATTTTATTTATTTAATTGACGCCGAGAGAGAGAGACCACAAGTAGGGGTAGCAGGAGAGGGAGAAGCAGGGAGCCTAATGGGGAGCTGGATCCCAGGACCCTGAGATCATGACCTAAGCAGAAGGCAGACACTTAACCAACTGAGCCACCCAGGCACCCCTCATTTATATTTTCTACCCTAGTGTATTTATCTACCCTAGTAGGATGTGACCTACTTGTGGTTAGAGATTATGCCTTAGGTACAAATTTTATATCTTAATTAGTATAATACCTACACAGACTAATAACTCAAACATGTGCTTTTCCTTATTTTATGCATGTAAAAATTGTTCCTAGTAAACATAACATTGACGTGTCATGCATGAGTGTCTGAACAAATAAACCATGAAATTTCCCAACCACTCACCCTATTGTAGATATATTGACTCTAACTTCAATGTTCGCTTTAGCTACAGAATGTTGTTATATATATTACCAAGGAACCAACGATCATTGCCCGAGTGACTGTGTGAATTCACGTCAAACATATTACAAATCAATGGCCCCAGATCAGCAACGAGAGGTGAAGTAGGCTCCAGAGACCCTAGATCAGCCACAGAATGTATCGGCCACATTAATGTCAGCTTAAAGGGCCGTGAGGATGATCAACCACGTTAACCCTCAGGACCGCATCTACCTCCCAACCTGGGCTATGATCAAGCTTAAGAGTTCAGAGGAGTCTGGGGCAGCAGCAAGGCCACTCTCCAGATGCTGGAACTGACCCGAGTCTTTGGTATGGTCTGAAAGCTCCAAGGGACATGGATATCACAGTAGCTCATGGCACAGACATGCAATCCTCTCCAGGGTAATGGATTCCAATATATTCACATGAACTGTAGCTATAACAAAAAGGGGCATCATGATGGCTATCCATATGTTTAAGCAATTTTGGAACATTCCTGAGTGAACCTGTTTTTAGCATACCTGCTGGAGTCTAACGTTGCTGATGTCATCACGGGCTCATAAAACAGTTTTTCTCCTCTCTCTCTCTCTCTCTCTCTCACACACACACACACGCGCGCGCGTGCACAGGAATTTAACACAGTGAAACTGTAAAAGAAAAAGATTGTGTAAAAAATGTTCCTGTACAGGGAAAATGCGATTTATTTCAGAAATAGATAATCACTCAAGTGTATGAGCTGTGTAGGCGTTCATTGGTGAATTTAGACTAAACAGGAAGTGATGTAAATTACACTTATTACACTGTTGGGAGAGAAATATATTAAATCCAGACAGCAGTCAGACAAAGTACAAGGAATTCATTGTGTAGAAAGAAACCGTGCAACTTTGGTGGGAAGACAATACACCATATGGTATGAAAACCATCAGTGGCCACCTGGGACTAAAATCATTTTTTAGGGAGCATGATTTTGTTCTAGCACTGATATATTTTTTCTTCTTTGATAAAGCCCCAAGGTATTCAATCCTAAGCACATTGCCATTTCTGTACTTTTAACCACTTCATGCTGTTGTTTTGTAGTCGTTATATTGCAGAGAGTAAGAAACAATGAAATCATCAAGACTTGGACTAGAAATCCTAGCTTTGATGGAACACCCAGAGTAAGGGAGAGGACTGAGGAAGATACAGAATTATCTAGCACCCATTTAATCCCACCTATTGCGGAAGTATCCAGGAATCACTCAAGAGAAGAAATATTAACAAAGAGGTTACCTTGAGAGTCAAACTGTATCATGTGATTTCTTCCATGAGATTTGTCTCATTGGTCTATCCTTATGATAAAGTTTCCTGGGATGAACTGAAAAAACAAACAAAAAACATAACTAGGGAGCTGGTTTGACTGTCAGCTGGCCTAAAGTGGACTTTTAGAAAATCAGGTCGAAGACATACATTTAACGTCGAACTCACTGTTTTGTTACAAAGTCATACCCAAAATGAAATAATTGAATGAATTAGGTTCAGCCTTACAAGTTACTACCATGCTTCATTCACCACAGTGTAGAACAAGAGAGACCTCTCTAATTTATTGGGCTCTGCCTTAAAGGAGTATTTCTAACATGGCATAGCTAAAACCTTCACAAATAATTTAGCAAAAATGCACTTATGGTTTATTGCCTCAATTTTCAAAAAAACCTTATAATCTTTTAGTGAGTGATTTCTTTTGCCGAGTTGGGATTGTGATCACCATGGAAGTATCAAGAAAGTTCTGACTGGGGGACACCCCTTCAGAGTGCTCAGAACAGCCAGCTTTGGGAAAGTCGGAGCAACAGGGCACAGAATCTCCATCCTGATACCAAAGAAGCATGTTTGGATGGGGATGGGGTGGGACGCACTCCCCCGAGGCTCTCTCCACAGTGTCTCTGAGTGGAACAGAGTGACTTTATAGAACTCCACGTTCATTTGGAAATGGATTTCTGTCAATAATAAAGTGAGCCCCAAATGATTTCAGTCTCTGATTTTTACGAGTTATTAAATTACACTCTGGTTTATGGAGTCTGAGATGAAGGGTAGTATTTTGTTCATTTTTTTTATTTTTGTATGTACATATATAATCAAAGGTATTTGTTGAATGCGTCTACGATATTGAATGCTCTTAACTCTCTCTCTCCCACCTCAGCCCCTGTTCCCTACCTTCCCTGTCTCCAGCCCCGTAACCCATAGCTCCTTAGTGGCTAAGGACACCAGTCCTGCAACCAGACTGACTGGGGCAATTGCCTAAACTCAGTGCCTCACTTTTTTTTTCTGTAAAAATTAAGAAATAACAGAACCTAACTCAGAACTTTCATAATGAATAAAAAGGAACAAATATAATGCTTAGAATACTGCCCAGCATCTATGAAGTTTTATTTTATTATCACTATTTTAACTATCATCTATCACCTTTCTGTATAATTGTTAGTAGTATTGACTAGCATTCTCATTGTGGAATGGATTTTTCTTGTAGATCTTCAATGGAAAGACACCATGCAGGAAGATACTTACATAGATTCTTCAAGTGCTTATTTTAGCAATTATTCAAAAGATTTTCTACTCATTAATGGTCTTATTTTCAAAGCCTCATAATCCAGTTTTCTTAAGAATATACTGAAATTAGCTTTGGCATGTGCTAGATGGATCATTCTGTACATAGATGATACAAAAAATCTGAAAAAAATAATTCATTCAATTATAGAGATTCCATTTTTGGTTCCAAAAGGTGTTAACTTTTTCATAACACTTCATATTTCTGGACCACTTTTTAGTTTTATATTCAGTAAAATATTAAGTTAGGAATGCTTTTTTAGGTGCTCTTTGTTATGAGGAAAAAAAAAAACCAATGCTGTTCATTTTGGGGTACACGCTATATCTCATTCTGTGCTTCAAATCACTATACACAAGTGGTAAAACTTTTCATAACAAAGGTTTAATTAGAATGGTTAATAACTATGATTTCCAAAGTGTCTGAGTCAGCCTTAGTAATAATTAAGGAGTTTTGTTCCATACAAAATGCTTTATTTAACCTTCATGCCTTCATTCAGATAATTATACAAATGCATACAGTTAAGGTTTAAACTCTATTTCGGTTCACAGCTCAATTCATAGGAAAGTTGAATACAGAAAAGCAATGCACCAACAGAATATGTCTGAGACACCATTAAAAACGATAACACTTGTTCATTTAAATCTCTGAGAATAGACTGGAATAATCATCCTCTGAGAGAATCTCATTAGGAGGGTCTCCCTTTACATCATCATAGGGCAAAAAAGAAAAAAAAAAAAAAGAAAAAAAGAAAAAAAAAAAAAGAAAATCACCATTTTACAGTAAAAGGAAAAAAGCTCTGAGTATATTTACAATACATACACTATACATAAATACAAGAACAACACTTACATAATATTAATAAACTTATAACAGGGGTTGCCTAAACACTACAGAGTATATAAATGCAGAGGAAACTATTGGGAAATTAGATCTTTAGATAAGCTGGAGAAATAAATTCATTTGCAATTAAAACGCTGAACAGAAAACCAAATGAAGATCTAAGAAATGAACACCTTTGCTTGCCAGCATCACTGAGGGGGGAGTGGTGGTGTCCTTTAATGTGTAGGACCTCCTGTGGGCATTCTAACTCTCTGGGGTCAGAGACCCCAAGAGTCTTTCGTGAAATTACATCTGTTAAGTGAATGAGGCGCAGCACATCTATTCAATTTGCTGTTCAGAGGCTTCTGAGCCTAGAATAACTGTTTTGTAAACTAAAGAATGTTTTTATATTTTTCCACAGATGGATCTTGTGATCCAGTCATCATGTATAATGAGCAAAGTGTCAAGGAAAAGGAAAAAAAGATACCTGCTTGATTTGGCCAAAGATGCTATTTTTCTTTATTCCCATCTATTTTTTTTTTTCAAATATGAGTGAGAGATTTATTCAGAAGAACGTGACGTCTGAACTGACCCCCCCCCCCACGCCAAGAGCAGCGTCTAGACTACTACTAATTATAACTAAGTCATTTTAAGTGGCAGGTGGGTATCTTGAAGGTGGTCTGTTCTCATCGTTTCACAACACAGAAAGTTCTGAGTACATTCTTCAATGGACAAACACGAATCTGCTGGTTTCTTTTTTTGTTTTTAAATGAGCATGTTATGATACACATAATTGCATTATGATGTAGGATGACATAATACATAAGACGATGTTTTCAAGCTGGTTTTGGAAGTAGTGATCTCGCATCCACAGAGAGTTGGTTTGCCAATGATGCAATGTGTCCCACATAGACACGGACGAAACAATACAGCCACCATTCCATGGGCGGGGTTGGGGGGGAGACGGTGATTTTTTTAAAAATGGATTTTTAAACACAACAAATTGCGGACAGACAAGTTGATAGGAAAGAGCCTTGAATATAGGCACCAGTGCCCCAGTTCAACAATACCCATCCAACGTAATGAAGTCTGAGGAACAAAATATATGTTGCTGTCTGACGTAATTACAAAATCCTGCAATGGGAAAACTAGAAACTCAAGTAGGGCAAAAGCATGTCTTTGTAATGTTTTATGCCGTATCTTTGGAGCCTGAAACTAGCAAAGGGAAGATGTTAGTGTGTCCCTAAAATGTCTTCCTTTTTGAATACTTGAGCACTTGGACTAGAATTTCACCCAAATCCTATCCTCCTCTTCATCCTCATTTCTCCCCAAAAATGAATCTCTGTGAAAGTCTTGGTGGGCCCACTTTGGAAAAAGCAAGATTGTGTTCACCCAGTCCCTGGTTCTTGCTTTGCACAAAAGGCAGACTCTGTGGTCTCAAACATTTACAATTTCTAGAGATGAAACCCAGAAAGAAAAAGTCCTGATGTGACCATTGCCACTATCCATCTCTTTCAACTCACTTCAAGTTGTGGTTTGGTTGTTGAGAAACTGTTGCTTGTGAAACCCAATTAATGGGGAAGAGAGCCCCTTCCTGCGGCGGCTCGTGCACACAGAACACTTGCTCTCAGCATAGAAGGGAATTTGTTTATACAGGTTTTATCTCTTCCCTCAGCCAAGGAGCAGGGAGAAAGATCATAATTCAGGAGATTCATTTTCAGAAGAAACAAACACCATGAGAAATGACATTCTCTTGATGTTTTCTAAGCCCATTAGTATTTCCATGAATCAATAGTGTCAGGGAGCTTGTAACACCGAAAAGCGGTGGGGGTTGACTCCTCTGATGTTGGACAGCTTCTTACACAAAATTCAATTCAACTAACAACAATACTATAAACAAATTATCTCTAAGACTATTTAAAACATTCTGAGGTGGTACTGTCAGGTGAGAAATCGGAAAAGGCATTCTCCGTTCTCTCTCATTGCTCAGCATCTAAATGGTTGTGATTGCCACCCCAAAAACAGCAACCAAGAGTGGGTTCTGTCAGTAACTATGCGTTCGAGGGAGGTGAAGACTTCAAATGCAATTTGAGCAGATTCTAGAAGGTCTGCAGGTGGAAAAGCTTTTTACTATGCCTACAGAGAAATATGGAGAATGGAGAAGACCCACTACGGCCAACATGCCACCCACTAGGGGAGAGTGTTCATGATTTGGGATCTCTAGGCCAAACATTTGGGAGGAAAGTGACAGGTTCAGGGAGACTGGTCATTGCTGTTTGTTTACAATGATCCTTCATGCATGACTTTCCAGGAAAGGACCGATTTCAAATCTTACCTACCACTGTCCTGTCATGTGCTGCCTTGTACTTGGAAAATAGGACTACCTGGCCATAAAACAATTTCAGTGAAAAACAGGACAACATGGCTGCTGGGAAGGCATGTGCAGTGTGGTGCATGGGGAAGAATCCCGGCCACAGAGCCAGAGGGTACGTGGCTTCACTTTCCCACTCTGCTGTTCACGGTTTCTGTGTTTGCCGGCGACTCGGCCAATTCTCTCTGTGTTTCCATTTCCCAACCATGAAATATAGATCTGTCTATGGGTTAGTGTGTCCAAAAGTGGTCTAGGTGAATGCTTGGTGTAGAATAAGCCTTTAAGAAAGAAGAGCTATTGTTTGCATGGTTTGCTGAAATTTGGACCTTCTCACTTGGCACTTCTGGAGACCTTGCGGAAAACAGCCCAATCAGAAGAACTGACTTTGGGGAGATTAAAGAACCCAGCCCCTTTCCTTTGACATTTCATTCATTCTTTGACACCCTGTCCTGACACATTTCCTTCTCCTTTTCATTCTTTCTGAAACTCAGAGGAGGAAACGGTTGATGATTTCCTAGACCTGTGGTCTGGTTCTGGAGAGGTACGTAGATCACTACCTATCGGGGTGGTCTTCACTGTCTAAAGCCTGAGTGTTTAATCACAGTTAGACTTTTAAAAATTGCTTTTACCGAATGTTTGGCTCTGAAAGAATGTAATTTGACTGATAGCCCTCAATAGCTTGTTCGGGTGGATTTGTGCTCTGAGATGTTAAGGCTGGACAATTTCCAGGGTTCTTGTCTATTCGTATAATCGCATTGTATATTTCTATTCATGACTCCACGTCTAGAAGTAAAATAATTATAGGAAAAAGTCGGGAAGTTCTGAACGGAACTCTGGTAATTTCCCGGACCAACTCCAAATCTTGGTTAAAGCTAGGCTGACCAAGTGTCAGCAGTCTTCAGTAGACTTTTTAGGAGAGAAATGATGGTGTGACTATTCATTCCAAAATGGTTCTTGTATGATAACAGCAAATATTAGGGAAAAAGGAAATGAAGAAATGTAAAGATGAATCTGTGCCTTTGATATTAGTGGACAAAACAAAGTAGAACAAACAAATCTCTCTAGCGTTTTGCTCTAAATAAATTGGGCTTTTGTTAACTGAGCAACGCTTTTTTGAGCCACGCACAGTGTTCTGCACGTTTGGGGCAAATCCGTGAAGTTTTTGTCTGACAATTATAATTGCCATATGCCAGAATGTATGTTGAAGAGAACCTTAACATTCAGATTTGCATTCTTACGTTCTGTAAGTAAGATTACATTAAGAAATACTAACATAAACAAGATTAGGAATATTTAAAAATCACAAAAGAATTTTTGTAATTATGTGAACATATTCAGTTTACTATGTGCATATATTTAGTCTGTGTGTGTGTGTGTGTGTGTGTGTGTGTGTGTGTTTCCCAAGTGTGGAGGAAAGACCCAGTGTAATGAAGAATTATTGCTGTGTAAAAGTATAGGAATATCTCATTGGTCATAATGTCTATTGACAGGCACTTTCAGCTTTTAATTCATTTCTGAAAATGGGCATTAGCTTATCCTATTGCCAGTGTAGATTCATTTAACTTGTGGCCATAACCATAGCTCTTCATCTTGTCAACATGAAGCTAGTCTTCAAACTCTTCATTCCCTCTGCAATTAAACAAGAATAAACACCTCACCGTTGTTTTGTTGTTTTCCGTTCTCGTCAAGAACTAGTTCGAAAGGGGAGCCTGGGTGGCTCAGTCCGGGAAGAACTAGTTCATTGAGGAGGAAGATAATGGAGAAAAGAGAACAATTGCTAGAAGCTTCTCTTTAGCACAAGTAAAATCCGATGCAGCTATTTCCCCTTTCCAGGCAAAGACATTTTGAATTTGGAATCAGTTGTTTGCAACTTAAAATGACTTCATTGTGTTTTAAACCATCCTGGCTAAATGGAGACGAGTGGCCACTCCATTTTGTCAGAGCACAACGAATGTGCTCTGCCAAAGGAGAAAAGAGTTCCCATGGCAATATTGCTAATTGTAAGATATACAAGGCATATCTGAACAAGTTTCTTTTTTTTTATTGTGATGAAAACTAGAAGCTCTTTTTTTTTCCCAACATACTTCATCAAACTATTTACAACCTCTGTAAAATTTGCGAGTTTGAAAATACTTTTCCACTATCACATATGTTTACGAATACAGCAAAATATTTTCACTCTATTTTTTTTAAAGATGCAGTATCCTCCTATTTCATTTTCTTACGAAAATCTGAATTTCTATTGCAACTGCACAGTATTCAGCATAAAGTACCAATGGACATGGGTTGCTAAACAGACATTACTCTATAATGAAGCTGTGAAAATATAGCATTTTTAAATTTATATGTACACCTCTTAACTATAAAATGCAGGCAAAGTCATATATAGCATCATAAGCTGATTCCCTAATAAGGTAAATAACTTACATCTCTAGACAGCATGGATTATTACAAATTCATTCTTTTAAAAAAAGTTCTTTGTTGATATTTGCTGGCCCACTGGCTGCTGTGTATGCTGGCGTGTGTGTGTTGGGGGTGCCTATACGGGTAAGTGGAATGCAGTGTGGGGACAAGCAGAAATGCATACAGAAAACGTGACTTACCAAACCCCTTTCCTAGATGAAACCAAATCAAATTGAAAGACTAGTTTTAATGAGATGCCCTACCTCGGAAAAACTGAAGGAAGAGATCTGGGCAATGAAGTTAGAAAATACATTCACCTCCTCCATGTACAGGCGTGAGTGCAGAGCGGAAGCCGAGGCTGGGCTATGGACTATGAGTATTAAGGCTTCCCGGGCCTAATGTGATCCGTGGGAATTCTCTCCCGCTCAGTCCCTCAAGTGAAAACTCAGCGTGTCGTGGGTGCTGGCATTCTGAACAGTGCTGAAACTCTGTCCGTCCTCGCTATGTGAGGACACCTTTATAACAACATCGTGGCCACATTTCTAAGCAGTCATAACAACAGGACAAAGGCGATTAGTTAGTATATCTGAAGGCCTCACCTCACCGGATTTATTCAATGGCAGCTTTGGTACGTATAATAAATAAAGTACAGAATAAGGAATACTGCATCTTTATCCATATACATGTCACCGTTCGAATGAACTGATTTCAAAGTGCAGAATTATATTTACGTTTAAAACACAAGTGGCAAAATTTGAAGTTTAAAAAAAAAAGGTGTATAAAAGGGAACACAATCTTTGTATAAGCTATTCCAAATTTCAACCACAAGGAGAATGGCCTTTCTAATCACCTAGAACCGGCATTTGTAAACACTGTAGCATCTTATAAGTTCTTTACCCCTCACGATCCTCTTCCTATTTTCCACTTAAACTCTCAAGTGAATAAAAAGTGCTCTTTTTAAAAATGCAGTTTGTATTACTGTTGCTCCACTGCTTTTGAAAATAAATGTCCTATAGTGTTTTGTCGAAGGGACGGCAAGCAGTAGGATACTCCTTATGGGAAAGCCATTAGGAAGTTTAGTCTAAACGTCTTAATAGAACTTAAGACAAGCTATCAAGCAGGCTTCCCGGAGTCCACACATAACTAACAGGATGGGGCCGGAGGCCGATGGGGAAGCGTGAGGCTGCTTCCTAACAACTTAAGGTCAGAATACGGGGAGGGAATCTGTTAGAACCTCAGGGTAACCTGTAACTTTTCAAAGAACATTAACTGCCTTGAACTCCGTCTCTACAACGCACAGAGACCTCCAGGCCTACTGCAGCTTCTCAAGCCACCATGGCCGTCTGTGGAGAAGTTCTCAAACACGCGCACACGTCCAACTGCGAACTGAACAGCTCCAGAGTTAAAACCAAAGAATGCTTCTAGTTTGGGGATGGACAAGTCCTGTGGATTCTGTGCCATTCCTGGTGTTCATCATCTACTACTGTGCTTTTCTAAAAGAGGCTAGAATGAACACAGATGAAATGAGGAGGCTTCTCCACGCCTGAAGATACTCCTACCTGAAAACCCAATTCCTTCTCTCCCCAACCGCTTTCCTTTCCGAGGGGAAACATTAGTAGAAAACTCACCAGGGAGAATTTGTTATGTTCCAGGACGAGCCCCAGGGAAGTTTCAGTCCTGGGGTGAGATCAGCAACTCACTCACTCACTGTTTGTGCTTGGATCCCTCTTTAGAAGTATCGAGCATGTCAAGGGGGCGGAGGGGGGTTGGGAGATGGCGGAACACCGACAGTTTTAGCGGTTAACTTACCATCTCAGTCTGATTTCCACTCTCAGAGGGTGAGGAGAAAAAGCTTACTTCCCTGAACCTTTCCTATGTGATCGGAGAGGAGCAGCCCATTTAGTTCTGTGCTAAATTTAAATCAAGCCGTCACTCAGGAAACTCCCACTGCCTGTCAGTTCTATGAATTCTAAAAACCGTTTCTACCTGTGACACTCTCAAGACATCTCTGTGCAGAGAAGAGATCGGCCCATCCTCTGAGAGCAGGCAGAACGGAGTCAAGTCTACACCGCTGCTGGGCGATTCACCTACTGACTGCCAGCCAGGTTCCAGGACCAGGAAAAGGGAGGGCGGCTCGGCTGTGTTGGCCACTCTCCATGTACTTTACCAATGACCAGGAACCAGTGCTAGAATGCAGCAAGAGACCCTTTTCTACCCAAAATGGTCACAGGCAATAAGAAGTAGGAATTGTATACAGTACAGATAAAAAACTTTCCAGTTGGTAAAAAAAAAAAACCCAAAAAACCAAAGAAAACAAAACAAAACAAAAAACCCCCCAAAAACAAAAAGCCAAAAAAAAAAACCAAAACAAAACAAAACAAAAAAACCACACACAAAAAAACAGTGCTTGGTGGGTAATAGATTATGTAGCAAAAGAAGTTATTTATCAATAGACTCGAAGCCCTTGTTCGAGGGAAATTGTGCCTGATGAGTTTTTCAGACCTGGCAGGAAATGCAGAGCACATAGTTTTGAAGATAGAATTTGACCTGAACATCATTATGCTGTTGCTTGAACATTTAAAACAATTCCTTTTAATACCATCCAACACGAATTGTCTTTGTTTCAACGTTTTATCGTTCCTTGCTTCGTCAGAGTAAGATTCTCTGAATTAGGGGATGATCCTAAAAAGGACAGTTCTGCCACCGGAAATTATTTCAGAATGTTCAAACATTTAAAAATGAGCTAGGAATATTGTGAGGTTAATTTGTGCAATTCCCCAAATCAAGTGTTTGTAATTAAAATACATTGCAAAGGTCTATGCTGGCAAACTTTTATATCTAAGCTATAAAAAATCTTAACAACAATGACAACAACAATAACAGAAAAAGTCACCAAGCCCCTTAGCCATGTAAAGCTGAAAGAAG
Source organism: Lontra canadensis (assembly GCF_010015895.1). Lineage (NCBI taxonomy): Eukaryota > Metazoa > Chordata > Mammalia > Carnivora > Mustelidae > Lontra > Lontra canadensis. Next base: position 21,956,597 of record NW_022631020.1, on the reverse strand, counting down.
AACAGCTTTTAGTGGGGAAAAAAAAAATATGATAATTTTTCTGAAAGAATGCTTGTTGGTGATGTATTGCTTTGTTTACTGTATACTCCACTAGTTGCAAGAAAGGCTCATTATTTTAGGGGGTTGACGGGACTGTCATCTCCCCTCACCCTCAGCACGGAATGAGTGGGTTCAACATCCCTGTCTGTGTCAACGCAGAATCCCTGGGGTCTGATACAGTTTAGAAAATGAAATCTGTATAGAAGAACCTAATGGAGAGTCACTTAGCCTTGGCTCTCCAAGTGAGGAAACTAGCACCATGTTAGGCTTTCCTCGGGGAGCATTCCCTTTCCACTGACTCGGTTCCAAGGAGGACTGACCCCTTAACCCAAGGGTTAATTCCCTGCTATGCCTCCTTGGCCTTTCTGTTCACCAAATAACTGTTTTCAAACAAGAAAAGGGGAGCATAATCTTTAATTGTGGTACTCGACCAAGCAGGACAACAAAATCAGCAGAAAGATTACCTCAGTGCTGTCCCTGTAACCAAGACCGCTAAACCACTGGGGTGTTTTTTACAATCCCTTTAGTAAGTATGAAAATTGTGGTAACGTGAGTCCTCAGTGAAGTTATTGTAGGAAAGTCCTTTTATTCATTATTGCTTTTCTCCTCAAGAGGCGCTTTATCCCATCTCTGCTTTGTCTGATTTTTCATGTTCACTGACTTTGCCCGAGCAGCCCCACCTCTGACCTTGGTGCCAGTGTGTCTAAGAAAGTTTTTTTTTTTTTCTTCCCCCTGATTCCTTGTAATCAAATACTAGGGGCAGGAAGAGATGATGCCTAGGTGACAGGACACTGCGATTTGAAGTGGGGCAGTAGTTTTTTTTTTTTTTTTAGACAGGCTCTTCCTATTCAACTACAGAACACCTTGGTGCCGGTCCACGCCAGGGCAGACGCTGGCACTATGCTCCACCTGAAATGTCGCTGCCCCTCTGCTCCAACAGATGAACAGAACGGAATCGAAACGAAACAGAAACAATCAACGACAAACAAATGAAAGATTCAATGTCGGTTTCTCTTCAGGGCATGGCCTAATGACAAGTGGCGGGTGGCGCTATTGCCAAGGGCCGCCTGAGTGCCCCCTTCTTTTCAGGTCATGGAACTCTCCAACAGGCTGCTTCTTCTCTACTTTCATGCTGCTCGCTGGAAACAGACTGGATGTGTGTTCTAGCTTACTGAGACAGGAACTAAAATTTCAGTAAAAAGAAGGGGGCAGGGTGGGGGGGGGGTGCGGGAGAAGAATCCCAATCTGAAAGGTCCTGCTCTAGCCATCGGCTGGTGATAGGTGACCTTTAAGGGATCGATAACAAAACGTCTGACAGCTCAGAAAACGTACAAGCTACAAACATCCTGAAACGGCAGAGTACACGGCACGGGGAAACAGTGCCTGTCTCCTCAGCGCTTGTGTCACGGATCTCCCAGGCCAGCGTGAAGACGTTTGTCGTGCAGTCGCGATGGGGGTTACCTTCAGACCGAAAGGAGAAGGGCTCCTTCTTGTTCCTGCTCTGGTTTCAGACATCGTGGGATGGTGACGCCCTTTTGCGTTAACACTGTGGAGGGGATTCAGCCCTGCTGAATGGGGTGCCGCTAAGAGACCCAGCTCTTACGCTCAGCTGGACGGGAAGCACTCCTCACACCAGCATGTGCCTCCGGCGGTGCAGGGCCAGGTGGTCTGACCGGGAGAAGCTGCGATCACAGTCCGCGCACTTGAACGGCTTCACGCCCGTGTGTTTGCGGTAATGCCTTGTCAGCTCGTCGGAGCGAGCGAACTTCCAGGTGCAGCCTTCCCAGGTACACTTGTAGGGTTTCTCTCCTGGAAGAAAAAGGGACACACGCTTTGGGTGCTCCGTCACTTGCCCCCAAGAACCAAGCCAGCACTATGTGTGGGGGCACTGTCCCTCTCCGTGGGGTTTCCGTGTGGTCATCTTTGGTCCGGAAGCCTCTGCACCCTGCCAGCGGGGTGGGGAGGGGTGGAGGAGGTCAGTCAGGTGGGGGCAGGGAGCGCGTTCCATCTCCTCCCTCCTGTGGTGACATCTGGCCAGTTAGTTCATTAACACTTGCCTCCTCAGTGACCGGGGACGGTACTTTACGTTCAAAGCATCCAAAGGGCCAGACTGATCGCTACGGGATATAACCACAACCGCTTGACTAAAAAGGCCTTTTAGCTTAGGCTGATTTGGCTCTAATGCTGACACTCGCGAAGAACTATATAGGGTCATTAATTACATTTGGTTTCAACACCCTTCCCCCAAAGGGCATCACTTAGATGGTTTAAGGCTATTTCAGGACACAATGTCCATTTATCGGTCATGGGGAATAGGCACAAAATCTGGTCGAAAGGTAGAAGCATTCCACCGCTCACCAGAAATTAGGTATGAATGAAGCACATGTCACTCATAAACATCTAGTTTTTGCTTGTCTATTGGAAAAGAATCCTAGATAGCTTACGAGTGTAAAGTTTAAATACTCTTTTCAGTGACTTAATTAGGGTGAGCCCTAAAGAATCATCACGTTGGTTTCAGTGTTGAAACTCATGGTGAAAAGCCGTCTGAAGAAGTATGTAATTTGACCGGGTCTTTCAGTCAACTTGTAAGGACGGTAAAATATGCAAAGGCTTTGCTGGGAAAAGATACACTATCCATTGTCCAAATGAACTCCCGGGGGGGAGAGAGACAATGGTTGACCCAGGTGTGGTGTTTTTTGTTTTTTTTTTTTCCCCTGGCTCTCATTCAGAATGGATGCCCTGTCCCCATGCAACCCCACAAAAAGTGATCTCTCCTGTTCCTCCCATCAAATAGTCAACAACAGGCATCCTGGCCACACACAGTCTTTGGTGAAAAGGGCCTAAGATAGGAAAGGGAGCTTTTTGCAGATTCCTATGCATAGAGCTGGAGGGTGAGTATTTTTAACCCCACTTTACAGATGAGAAAACTGAGGCTCAATGTAGTAAGGTAACTTGCCAGTGCCAGAAGAAAAAAAATGTACTTGGCTCCAAATGCAGTGCTTTTCACTGTGCTGCAGTGGAATGCATAGTTTTTTCCCATGTAAACTTTGTCACACCCTCAAAGTTATTTCTACTTTCTCAGGTATTCCCAAATCATTCATTTCTTACTTATATCATGTATCGCAACGTATCCTAAAAGTGTTATTCAGATGCCTTTCTCCTCCACCCGTTTCTGAATACATGGAGGTCAGTGCCTCTACCATTTCAATACCCTTGGAGCCTAGAGTAAGTATCAAACAAATGCTTGTATGAATTAGTGAGACTCACACACACACGGAACCACTGAACCCTATAAATGAGCGGACAAGTGATGCCTACGAGGGAGAACCAGTCTGAACCGAACCCAACAACTTTCATTCAGCCCTGAAATAAATGCTATCCATATGGGTCTTTTTAGGATCAAGGGACCCTTTCAGAAGGGAGTGAACAGCACAGACCCGTTAAATCTAGAAATACTGATGCACTAACTGTGGGCCTCAGAAAGCTCCAGGTAACTCTGGAAGGGCTCCTTTCAAGAAGAAGCCTAATGAGTGCAATAACCTAAAACCTCAACCGTTGACTCATTCTAGGTGCCCTACAGAGACAAAAATCTTCATTCGCAGGTGTCTACTGACCAAGTTGATCAGAAATTAAAACAAACAAACAAACGAACACAGAAATCAGAAGCCCTAACTGAAAAAGATTGAGAGTCTCCTACATAGTATATTAATGGCAACTGTTACCATGCTTTTATTTACATGTCCTCCCTGTGTGTTTGTGAATTCACATCAGGAGCGTGGGTTCTAACAAGCTGAGCTTGACATAAATCATGACTTCAAAGACACATCCATCTTTGGGACACTGTGCTCAGCTGGTGGCCTCTGTCACTAACAGGCATCTTCCAGTCCTCTCCAGACTGGAACCAGTCCAGAGTGTAAGGTTTGGAAAGGAAAAGAATAGTGGGTTTTCTTAATTGAAGGATGGATGCTCAAAGTGTCATATATGTATGACTCCCTTTGCCATTCTGGATAGAGAGGAAGGGGACCCATAGGTGGGATAAGCCTGGAAAGTAAGTAAAGACCAGGAGGGGACGAGAGCCTCCAGTGTCATCTCAGGAAGGATGGTAGAGTTTCGAATGGCCCACCATGGGGACAGTTTATTGTCTCAGGCGTTCTCAGAATTTCCTTGTACATCGGGAGTAGGCACTTAATATTCTCTAATTTCTTCCTCACAATTATAATAGTATAACTTTTCCTTCCATTTTGGCTGTTTAATAATGACACTTATGTCCTTTCTACTTGAAAATCTACAGCAGAGATTGGCTCTTCGGGGCTAAATCTAGTCTGTGGCCTGCTTTTTGTGCAATCTTTGAGCTTAGAGTGGTTTTTATACTTGGTACGTGGTTGGGGAAGAAAAAATCAAGAGGTCTATTTCACAGCATGTGAAAATTACATGAAATTCAAATTTCAGCATCCATAAATAAGTTTTTGTTGGAACAGGAGTCTCCATACTGTTTCAGGCTGTCATGCACTGAGGGCAGAACAGAGCCCTGCAACAGAGAACGCATGGCCTGCGGTGCCTAGAAATTTACTATCTGGCCCTTTGCGGAAAGTTTACTGACCCCTGGTGTAAGGGGTCACCTGAGCCTTCTGCAGGCTTCCTGATTATGTTAACTTACTGAATTGGGATACATAATGCACATTGTTAATTTGGGATGGGTGGTGAGGGAATATTTGGGCTTTAGAGTAACTACTTATTCTCCTCATAGGACCCCATTTAAAATTCTAAGAGCCCACTCAGTAATAAATACATATGATATTTCATGGCAAATACTTTAAATTGAGAATTCTGGATTGAGTGACTCTCTGAAAAGGCTCACTCAATCCAATCTGAGTTTTAAAAATATCTTTAGGATCTTCCCTGCTCCTTAAAAGACGAAGAAGGTCTTTCTTATAACAGGAAGATCAGGATGGGGCAGGGTCAGGAACGTATCTATATACTTTTATTAAAAGGTGATACGGGCAAGGAATGTTATGCTTAAGCTTTTATGGATATTAAAAAGAAAGTATACCTTTTTATAAGAAATTTGCAAGGAAAATTCACTTACCACTCAGACAATTAAGTTTACTCTTATCTGGTAACCAAAAGAACAATGATTCTACACAACCCCTTTACAAGGTCACTGTGAACCTTGACCAGTTACTATTCTACTGAGTCTGGGAAGGAGGGCACAGGAGGGAAAGATCAGAAAGAGCTTAGCTGTATGGCATCGTTTCTAATATGGATATTTCAGGAGATGGGGCACAGGGGAAGCAGTAACTGATGGTAAGGCTTTCTTCTGTAAACCCACAGAGGCGGAGCAGGAAAACTGAGTGCAAAATCCAAGTATTCTGTGAGGTGGAATCCAGGGCAGTAAGCAATCAGGAAAGACAAGGCTGGGTGAGACGGGTAAAGCGGGTCGAAAGGCACAAACTGCCAGTTACAGAGAAACGAATTCATGGGAATACACGGCAACAGCAGGGTGACTATAGTTAGTAACACTGTATTATATATTTGAAAGTTGCTAAGAGAGTAGATCTTAATGAAAAGTTCTCATCACACACAAAAAAATCATCTGTATCTGTGTTGACAGATGTTACCTACACTTACTGTAGGAATCATTTCACAACCTATACAAATACTGAATCATGTCGTACACCTGAAGCTGATTTAATGTCAGTTATATCTCAATAAAAAAAAGAAAGACAAGGAATAGCTCTCAAAAATACCAGAGGCAGACATGTCCCCGCTCTTGAATAAAACCACTGCAAATAATAAATAAGTTGATAAGTTATTAAGGGGCTAAGCGACGAATGAAGGCATATAATGAAGAATGTAAACCTTTTCCACTACAGAGTGGGGAGGGAGAAAGCCTATCAGAAAAGAGTAAGCTTAACTGAGTGATAAGTGAATTTTCCTTGCAAATTTCTTGTAAGAAGGTATACTTTCTTTTTAATATTCATGAAAACTTAAGCATAATATTCCTTGCCCCTACTGCTGCATTAATAGAACTGGAGTTTGGGTATTCTCTCCCCATGCTTAAAATAAGGAGGGAAAAAAGAAAATGATTATCTTCTAATCTCTCTTCAAAATTAGAGGCTGAGCTACGGGGGTGGCAGAGGAGATGGCCACTCTGACCAGATACAGGGCTGACCTCTGCCCCTCACTCAGGAGAGAACTAGGGTTTGATTATACTTGCCCACTACCTAGCATTTTATTAAAAAAAAAAAAAAATGCTCTTTTTGGGCCAGTCAAGTTCTAGAAGTAGATACAAGAACAATTTTAGTGGCCATTGTATTGTATTCAGCTATACATTGTATTTTACACTTGTGCTTTAAAGCAGTTTAAAGGATACGATCTTACAAGCAAATTAGGGTAACAGAAACTTCCTGATGTGAGTAAAAACTTATTAAATGATAAAGATGTTTGTAGGATGTATTGCAGTATGCATAAATGAACCCCGAAAGGATATAATGAGCAGAAAGAATCTTTCTTCCACCCTGTCTTCTTTCCTTTAAAATCTTCCTAGAAAATAAAAAAACCTAAATTTAACGTTAAGAAGTCAGCGTGGTAGGTGCAGAACGGTTAAGTGTATTTTCCACAACAATTTTCCTATGGAGAGAGATGGCCTGGACGATGAGAGGAGTCAGTCATCTCCCAGTCTGTGCTTCTCCCGCACATAGCTGCTGGGTATCAGGCTGAATGACAGTGACAGTAAACACGATTTCCAGTAATTTCTGCAGGAATTGTGAATTGCCCTTCAACGCGTTTGAATTGGATTTCAACAAATGTGTTATTCAAACCTGTTTTCCCTAGAAATAAGCTGAAAATAAAAATAGCATGCCCGGGACGCCTGGATGGCTCAGTTGGTTAAGCAGCTGCCTTCGGCTCAGGTCATGATCCCAGCGTCCTGGGATCGAGTCCCACATCGGGCTCCTTGCTTGGCGGGGAGCCTGCTTCTCCCTCTGCCTCTGCCTGCCATTCTGTCTGCCTGTGCTCGCTCTCTCTCCCTCTCTCTCTGACAAATAAATAAATAAAATCTTAAAAAAAAAAAAAATAGCATGCCCATCTTCTTCCTTTTGTCTAATTCACAAATACACTTAGAATCCCGAGTGGCAAAATCTCTGAAAGCATGGTTAATATCCCTCAAAATAATGGGAAGTTTTGACTTTAACGTCGGATCATCTTTGATTTTTGTTTCTTCTACTAATCCCATGAAATAATGAAATGAAAGAAAATGGTATCATTTATGTCTTTACCAATAAGTCTTAGTAGATAATATTTCTTGGCTAAATTGAGACATTAAGTTGCTAGTGTCTCAGGAAAACTGAAGGACACCATCTGGGTGATTAATTGGTAGCTTAATCCCATGCCATACCTTGGGAAGCAGTTTACTAACTTGTAGGTCTTCAGTTTTTAAAGCGTGAAGTTCTCCATGTCCCATAACAAATCCAAGCCATTTCCACACTTTGTGTTTAAAAAAAAAAAAAAAGAAAAGAAAGGATCTGGCCATTTTTTGAGCACAATCTGTCCTCCTCTGTTCTTTAAAAAACCTGGACTACACTATGAGAACCACTGAAAAAGGAAAATGTGAACCAAAACTAATAGCAAGAGCTTCTATTTTTTAAAGTGGAACAGTCCTATAAAGATGAAAGAGAGAGAGAGGAAAAAAAAAGATCAAACGAGGAGGTTTGCAAAGTTTTGTTTTAAAACGCTCTTTTTAACTGCACTTTCGGGGTTCAAGTTAAGTGTAATTTTTTATGCAAAACTGCCTGTGTGTGTGTGTGTATGTGTGTGTGGTGTAGTCACAGGCATTATTTAAACAGAAGTCTAATTAAGTGTCCTGAGAAAATGAAAACTCACGTCAGGTTTTTTTTTTTTTTCTTGCAACAGTCAACAAACTGATTTATTATGAGAACCCCTGTCTCTTTCAATCTTGGTTAAAGAAAAGGATTAAGAGTCACTAAATGCATTTCCATGACATTTACCCAGCAGAGGCATAATAAAGTCTAAAGAAAACAGCAGGTATTGAATGGATTCCCAAAACCCACGAAACAAAAATAACTTTTTCAGGTACCTCCCATCTTACCATCTGAAATGCTGAAAGGTAAATGTGTACTGAGACAAAAGACAGGTGCCCTTTCATATTAAAATGACGTGTGAGCAATACGGAGGAGAGGAATGCGTCTTTGAAAGAGTCTGGGTCAAACAAAACAGCCATGTTCTCACATCAGCTTCTCTCTAATATTTTCTCAAGCAACTGAAAAGGAACACCTTTTGCAACAGGAAGCAGAGGCATTTTTTTTTTTTTTTTTCAGTTCAGAAGTGCATTTCTGAAATGTGTCTCTGTTTAACTTTTATAAAGTTACGGGGCCCCAGACGCTGACAAATGAGCTTCATTACACTCAAGGCTCAACATATTTTCTGTGACAATCTGTTTTACTTGAGGAATGGTATTTGCATATGGGGGGTGGGGGGGAGTGGACCAGAATCAAGATTCCTATCTTGTCTTCTGGTTTCTGTTACATTAGTTCATAAAAGTTCACCCTATTTTAGATCTGGGAGGAAATAAGTTACTTTTAAAATGAGGAAACAGAAACCTAGAGCTGAGATTATGCAGTGCCTGACTTGTTCTCAGGGTAGACAGGTAGACTGAGGCTGCCTTCCCTCTTGGTGGCGGTAAGGGCGCAGGAAATAGCACAGGCTTTGAAATCAGGCAGAAAGCCTGGCCGAACGTTGGCTCAGTCATCGGTAATTAGACCTCAGGCTCAAGCGTTCAGCTTTCTGAAGCACTGTTTCCCCATCTGTAAAATGGACACACTATTCCTACACTTGTGAAACTAAGAAGCCCACGTAGCCAGTGACTGAAAAATGATAGGCTATTTAATTTTGTAGTTATAAAATTCAAGATTTTTCTTTTTTTTTTTCCTAGGACATAAATAAAGTTAAACACAGATCCTGTTTGCTATTAAAAAAAATGAATTAAGGGATTTCTGGTAACTGGATACCAATTTGATCTTGATTTTCCTAACATTTTAAATATAAAGCTACTTTATAGGCCAAAGAGAACAATGTAGTATTCAATAATTTGTTGGACCTATTTCACCTTATCAAGTTGATCAAACACATTGTGTTTGAATTGTGAATTGTCTGGTCTGAGTTAACTCTCTTCTTCACGATGTGTAAATGAGATCAAGTGGATTTGGTCTTTCTTCCCCATGCAATTCCATAATGGCTATCTTTGATAAAAACAGTATGTGCCAAAGCACATAGCACTTTCCGTGCATCATACTTTGTTCTGAAGAACTTTACGGATGTGAACTTTACCAAGTTCCCAATGAAGTAGTTATAGTAACCAACCCCACTTCACCCAGAGTTGGTACATGGTAAAGGTGGGATTTGAACCCTGGGAGTCAGACACCAGGGCCCTCAGTTTGAACCTCTCGTCTATGTTGCTCCTGACACTTAAGTCACTGCTTTAATAAACCAGGCTATCTGGTCAGAGCTGGAGAAACAGGCTGAAAATGTGAATTAGTCTTTACAGGACAGACAATATGTTAACACAGAGACACTAGTCCTTCTCATGTAGAAATCAAGTATAAATGAACCAAAATATCCTATAAAAAAAGTATACTTTACTGAAAGCAAAAAGTTTAAGGTCTAAGGGTAATACTTTGTTTGGCTCTTCTGAGTTTCTATTTCCACATAGTGACAATATTTATTTTCCCATGTTTCTGGTTATACTCTCCTTTTTGTTTCTTTTGCACAGTATCCTTCCTTTACCTGTCACATAAAGGCTTACCAAGATTTTGACTGACTTCTCACCTGCCTATGTTCTCCTTGGCTCCTGTGGCTTCCACCACAACTTGTAAGGAAAAGATTCCTAAGAATCGACACCTCAGTCTCTCTCCTAAGCATTATAGAGATTTCCCAAGTGGCAGTTCAAAAGTCATCTCAACGTGACCAAAACTCTACTCAGCATCTACCATCTGAATAAGACAAGTTTCTCCTCCTGTTTTGCTAAGTGGAAAGAAAGGCAATCCCACTTCCTCAGGTATCAGTCAAGTCACAAACTTCTCTAGCTGGGGAATTTCTTGGACTCCTCACTGTTACTCTCTGCTGCGCAACCTAACTATTCTACCTGTCGGTGCTGCCTTCCAAGTATCTGCCCGGCCCTCCTCTCCAGTTTATCCCTCCCGTGGCAGGCGGCCTTTCTTTAGGTTCTTGCCATCTTCCACTGAAACCAACATCTAATGGTTCTGTTTCCCTGTCTTTTGTGCTACCCCCTCCAATACCGTCTGCACTACTTGGAGGAACATTTTCTCAAACACAGCCTGATCATGTAGCCCTTGGGACCCGGGACACACCCATACTAAACTCTCATCACACCCTACTGTGATTGCTGGTTTTCCTGTCTGCCTGCCCCACTCAACAGCTCTGTACTGAGGAGGGTTTGGGCTTTCTTCATCACTATATCCCCAGGGCCCACACAGCTCTGTGCTAACAAATGCTGTTGGTTAAATGAAGGACACTACTTAAATTCAAATACCTCACATTCTTTTAAAAATATAACACACAACAGTCAAGTTAAGAGTAATCTGGGGGCACCTGGCTGGCTCAGATAGTAGAGCGTGGGATTCTTGACCTCGGGGTTATGAGTTCGAGCCCCACATTGGGTGTAGAGCTTACTTAAAAAAAAAAAAAAAAAAAGAGGGGCTCCTGGGTGGCTCAGTCAAGCGTCCGACTCTTGCTTTTGGCTTAGGACATGATCTCAGGGTCGTGAGATTACGTTTTGTGTCAACGCAGAGTCTGCTTGAGATTCCCTCTCTCCCTCTCCTATGCTCCTCCCAGCTCGAGTGTTCTCTAACATAAATAAATAAAATCTTTAAGAAAAAAAAAAAAGAGTAATCTATTTTATGAGGCAGGGAGTCTATTGCTAGCATTCTACCCATTCTACCATCTTTTCTAGTCTAATGAATTAGAATATGTATTTTTGAGAAGGAAAATAAATTTGGGAGGTTTCATTTAAAACTGGTGCCATTTAAAGTTCTGGTCTGCAAACAAATATCTCATTTTAAACCTTTAAAATTAGTAACATGATGAGTAATTGGGCCTTCTATTTTGCTGCTCAAATGAGCATTAATTGTTTTCATCTTTAAAACAATATATTTATGATTCTTTTCATTCTTAGTTATGAAGACTTTTATTTAATAGTCAAGCACAATAAATATTTTTTATATATTCTTTAGGGGTGGATATGTTTTCTGCAAAGATACAGCTCCTCATTATCTTTTATCTTTAATGATTTCATTAAACCCACAAATTTCTTATTAGTAGTAATTTTGCCATTCAGGACAGGATGACTAAAACTCACAACCTAGTCATTCTTTGATGGAGCACGAGAAAGTTACAAGGGTTGGGATACTATTATCCCACTCCTGCTTACAACACCATTTTGACTGGAATATGGATAAAATAAACCCAGAAGTAAAAGAGGGAAAACACAGAGCATGGTCATGAGATGCCCTGGTGTTTTGAACTTTCCACTGTCATTAACGATTTGTGCACTAACATGAAAAGAATTAAGAAGGAGAACTCATTTAGTAATTAATTTATTTAACTGAGGTAATAATTGGTAAGGCTGTTTTAAAAGCCATTACTTTCCTAAAGCTATATAAAAGATGAATTTATTTTTAAAACAAATTTTAAATAAGGTAACACTTTTTTTTTTTTTTTAAAGAGGGAGAGAACCCGGGCACCTGCACCGTGCTGGGAGGGGCAGAGGGAGAGGGAGAGAGAGAGAATCTTAAGCAGGTTTCACGCCTGGTGCAGTTCATGCCCGGTGCAGGGCTCAGTCTCACGACCCTGAGATCAGGACCTGAGCCAAAATCCAGAGTCAGATGCTTAACCATCTGAGTTATCCAGGCACACCAAACTAAGGTTAACACTTTCAAAACCAAGTCAAGTGAAATATGCGCAGCATGGGCACCTGCAAGCAGATAATCGTAAATCCAGGCTCAGCATGTTTCTACACGGTCACTCTCTAGGACAGGTTGAAGTAACGCCTCCACAAATGAAAACAAGTGTGACACGTCCACAGCACTTTGCTTTTCATCCAGAGGATTCAGGTTCCCTTTTAGAAAGGGCACTTCGGTGCTTGCTGGGGGGGGTGGGGGGGTAGGGGAGGCCCGCCAGCCGCAGGCAGGACCCATCCGCCCTTCCCGGCTTTGGCGCTCACCCACGGCTCTCTCGGAGCACACTGCACGTGGCCCCTGCTGTCTCCCCCACCACATTCGGAATCCCTGCTGTCTTCACGGCGGACCCCTTCCTGTGCAGAGAGCCTCCCACCGAACGAACACTCTACAGCTGCCTATTTAATCATTAATGCTTCTCGTCCTTGTCTTCTCACTGCCTTTCTAACAAAGTAAAATTTTAATAGACTCAGAAGAAAGACCAGTTCACATTAATGAAAAGCTTTAAAAATAGACCATTTAAAGTCCCTCGTTATGTTCTGACTTCAAAAGGACCTGCATGACCATCACTGAACAGGTACGGGCTGCCGGCTAGCCGACGGGGCAAGGCGGCTCGCGTGGAGAGGAGGCTGGCAGGTTCCTAGCGAACGTGTCTGAGACCCGGTGTCGTGACAACGGGACAGGTTCTAGAGAGCCTGGAGCTTGAATCCCAGCTCCACGGCTCGTTCACGGCATGAAAGTGGGTGAGTGTTCTAACCTTCCAGGGACTATACAGAGGCGACTGAAATAGGTCAAGCGCTAAGAGAGCTGAGCACTGTACCGGGATCTGGCAGGTTCTCAGGAAATGTCAGCTCCCTCCCATCTGTGGTCTCCATGTTTGTTCACAGCATTTCTTACTCCTAAACCACAGCGTGAAGTACCAATGTCTTCAAAGCCTCCCTCTTCCTACCCTCATGTCATCAGAGGGTGGGCCCTGTTGTTTCTACTGTGGCCATGTTTCCCACATGGCTCCCTTTGTGCTGGGGCATGGAAATGCCCAAGAGCTCTAGGATCATGGAGGCTTCTACCTGGCTGGGGAGGGAGGGTAGTCAGACAGCCTAACAGACCAGGGGGCGCCGAAACAGTTTTGAACAATTAATAGAGTTTCTAAAAAAGTAGGAAGAAAGGAGGGCCCTAAGCAGGCCATTTCAGGTCAGGGGTAAAAATGAACGATTGAACTCCATAGAGTTTAGCACATTTGGAGGTTCATGCGTTTGTATGGCTGAGGAAAGAGGGAAATTGGGATAGGGTCTGCAAAGGAGGTTTAACAGATGAACAGAAGTCAGATGAGAAGGGCCTTGCACCCAGAGTAGGAAGGTGTCCCCAGTCTCCTTAGCCATAACAGACAGCTCCATGTTCTTTTGTCATTTTGCTTCTATCTTTATTATATGGCTTTGCACTCTTGGCCTCTGTCATGACTGTTCATGTGAATCTTATCTAGTTTACTTATGGACCTCTTCACTGAAGATGGGAGCTTTGTCTCTTTTTGCCTTCTTCAAGAAAAAACCCGGCATGCCTTAGACATGGAAAATGCTCGATAAGTGTGTGTCCTGTTAATTCTGTCTACACAGATTCAAATGGAAAACTGTCTTTTACTAAGTACTTTAAATATATTCCTTATAAGATTATGTGTATCATCATTTTGCCAAAATGATGATAAAGAGGACTTGTTTAGGCAACAGCTTTCGCTTTACTTTTTCTGAATTATAAAAATGTTAAATTAGTAGGGTCTGAAGTACAGAGATGACATGATTATAGCTACTTGTGATGAGTGAATACCAAATGAGGCACAATTTTTTGCCTTGAATCTACTGGTCTCAACAACAACAACATATATCTGTATCAATATTCATATATACAATTTCAGTTGAACACCGAGTCCCTCCGATGGCTTAGTCACTGTATTTCCTGGGGATATAAAACCGAGGCCCCCTGGAGTAATTATACCAAAGAGTGCTATGTTTATGTTCAAAGATAAAAATGAAACAGAAAACTTGAGATTCACAGAGTGAAGTAGCTTATCTAAGTTTGCCCACCAGTTAGGGGCCAAGGCCAGATTCAAACTCTCATCTGCTGACTTCAAAGGTGGTTCTAGTCCTACTACAGTTTCCTGTTTCTCAGCAAGTAGCAGTATGCTCAGACTTACACGTGGTTTGGCCAAGACTTACCAACAACTTGTTGGGAAGGATTTTTACCTGAAAAATTCAGTTTGCTCTTAAGTGATTAATTATCTTGGCATCGCTAAGCCTGATGCTTTATCTAACAACAAATCTAGACAGCAGGCCTGACACAGTTTTATACGAGTGAGTTATTTAATTAATGAAGACAGATGTGGGAGTAGGAGCAGCACCCCACCACCTGATCGAGCAACTACAAGACCTATGAAGAAATGCCACTAATATGCGCAGCTGTCACAGAGCTCATGAATTTCTTTGTAGGAATATCATCAAACCATTTCAGAATCTCACCCAGTTCAACATAATGTCAAATCAGAAGAAAGAAATGTAGGAATAGCAGTGAAAAGTGATGAGGCGAGTAAAAAAGTGAGAAGGCAGGGAATTTGCAAGCATTTAGGATTGATGTGTGTGTCTGAATGTGTGTGTGTGCACACGGGTGTGTTCCAAATGCACCATCATTATCTGATATTAATTACAAAGGCATCATTCCTCAAGGGAAGAGCTAAATCATACAGCATTTCCTTCATTTATAAAAGGTAGGAAAGGACACGTTTTAAGACTTAAATCACAGGTGGTTAATAATTTTAAAGCATCCATATGAGTTAACGTCTTTGAAGTGTAAAATTCAGATAGGACTCACTTTTGATGAAGCCAGAGAGATAAGAAATGTGTTTGCTTGACGGTTACTAATTTTTAAAAATTTAGGTGTACATTACATAGGGATTAAAATGAATATTAGACAACAGTGACTGAACAAGCCCCATGGATTTTTGGAGAGCAGGGTATCAAGCTGGAATATAAAATACTCCCAGAGTCATTCGAAACTGAATATTTTTATATGTTAATTACTCTTTTAAAAATCTGGCTTTAAATTTATCTTTATATTGTCTTTTCTTTGTTCATCATTAAATGGCCATATTTCACAGGACACTGATCATTATGTCCTGGCCCCCATGCCACCAGAGAGCTCTCCTTGACTTTCAGACCCTCCCAGACGAAACCCAACAGCTGGTTGTTGTGCACCATCTAGTGGCTATAGGAATCATTGATGCCTGAATGTTGCTTGCTTCTGCATTTTAGAAATACTGGGACATATATTTTTAAGAAAATAAGAGAACTGTGAACAGCAATACCAGATTCATAAGACTATTTCCTTCTAAAATTGATATTTAAGTCATTTAATAAGCAATACAAATCTTAAAATGAAGTGAGGGAAATACACAGTACATGCTAGTTATGCGTAACAAAGGTTTAAATGAGCATTAATTTAATTATAGTGCATATGTACTTAAATAGACTGTACATTGCTCCGTGTAGGGGAGACACAATTTATACCAGTGAATAGGAACAATGTACCTGCTGACAACCATGGGTACAGGATTGCTGAAATACATAAAATTTTTTCTCCTTTTTACCACACCTTAAATAATTCACCACAGGCAAGTGTTAGTAAAGGTAGTTAAAAGTGTTTGCTCAGATCTTTACATTATTATCTAAACTGCATGGCCATGACAATACACTTAAATTATTTCCAAATTAAAACAAAATTATTTCCAATTTTAAAAAGGCACTCTTTCACACTTCTTCAACTGTATTTAATTTACTTTGCAAATTCTAAAGAGATGATTGATCACATACTAATAAAGCACAAAAGATCAAGTGTTAAAGGTAAAATTAACATGACTTTATCAAAGGAAATTTCTTATTGCTACTTGCTCACCTCCCATAGCGTGTGTACTTCTCATAAGTCATCTGTTATAATCCCAAGCTCTACATTCATTGTTATTGGTCACACAAAAATAACTTACTCAAAATGCCTGAAGCAAAGGTATGGCTGAGAACTTATTAAAAGCAAAGCAAGCCAACCTGAATCCCTCTACAACTAGTTTTGATTTCATTTTGAACAAAAGGTTGAGAAATCTTGCATAGAATTATAAATAGAAACACACAAGGGCTCACTTTGAACCAAGTTTCATTCGTTATTTTTAAAAGGACTATTACTTGATAATTTAGGAGGATATGTCTTGCGGAGTAAATATCTCTCTGTTAAGTGGATGAATGGATGTGGCATGTCTTGGTTTGGAGTAGGAATTTCACAAGGAATTTGCTGATGTAGCTGTGATACTGAGAAAGAAGGACTAGAGGTAGGATAGTTAGGTGGTTTTTTAGCTACTGGTTAACGAATTAGGACCCAGTTAGATGGAAGTCTCTGGGATCACATCTCAGAGCCTTTTTCTTTAACCTGTCTTACTTAATATCTGGCAAAAATGGAAAAGCTGAAGGAGAGAGCTAAAATACTAAATGCAAGGTGGGCGGGGAGAGGTTTCAAAGTCATTTCAACTTCTTAGAAGAATGGGCCCAAGTCAACCAAATGGATGTAGACTCACTATTTCCCAGACTTGAAAGGGCATCCACAGCCCTCAGAATACTGGTTCTGTTCTCTATCTCCCACAAAAGACCAGCCAGCCAGCAGCAAAACATGTCCAGTGAGAGGAAATGCACTGCTCCCAAGGGAGCCGTCCCGGGGGGGACAAGTCAACTATCAACGCAACATTGCGTGTTGAGGTTTAACAAAAAATCCGTACAGGTATAGGGAGGGACAAGATGTAGATCTCAGCAGTCTTTGATTTAGAGGACTTAACAGAGAGAGTCGACTGCTAGAGGACTTAATACTATTTTTACATTTTAAGAGGTGCACATTCACAAGATCTCGCCCTTCAGTTTGCGGTGTGAAAACTTGAAAAGACACAGTGACAAGTGGGACGATATCTAGAAAAAGATGGCTAAGACAACTGAGGGTACCTGATTTGGAGAAATGAAGATGCCAGTGGTTCATGCCAGGGAGGGGCACCGGGGCCAGGGAGTCACAGTGAGAGCTCTGGTTGAACAGGTAGTTGGGGCTGTTCCACTCAACCTGAAGGTACTGGGAGCCAAACAAGGCCCTACCAGGCCACTCCATACTGATGAGATGAGGACTCTGCCCTCCGAAATTTCACCCAGCTTGTCTTGCGGAGGAGTGAGCTCACCCCTGTGGGAACAATACCTGACCAGGAGCCACCATGGCACAAAGGGGATAATGACAGCTGCGGCCACGGGTGTTGTGAAGGATTAAATGAAACAGAAGACGTGTACGTGCGCAGAAAATGGCGTGGCAGGGACTGGTTCCTTGTGAGCGATGACACCCAAGGGATTTCCAAAGTTAGGCAACAAAGTAGACTCTGTGGCGTAGAAGGTTGATGCGGACCCTAGGAGTCTATGATTTCATCTTATTAATAACCTAAGCTAATTAGTGCTGCTTCAACATTCAAAGTTTATATTGCTTTGAGTGGTAACGCATTCATCATGTCTCCCCTACTTTCATTTTTACGTTAACTGACCTGTAAGACACAAACCCCAATGTCCTGGGTTTGCTTTCCTCCCGTCCACTGTGCATCACTTGGATAATGGAACAGAGGTGTCTGTGTACAGATGAGGCTAACATGTACCTCAGAAAGTTCAAGGAATAACTCAAAACATACGATGATTTACGGAAGAAAGCTTCCTCTTCCTTTTTTTTTTTTTTAAACAGAAATGCTCCCGTGAAAAGTGAGTCATGTGACCTGATCATACTTAAACGACTGTGATCGCTGTTCATTACCTACTGATGGGATGGAGCATGCTTCTTTGACCCTCATGTTTTTATACTCATTCTTGGCCTAAATGGTAAAGAAATTGATTAAAAAATAGTGCCAGAGAGATAGATGAAAACCTCTCCTGGGGAGGCTTGGATCAATGGAAAAGGCAAAAATCTGGAATTAAGCCGAAAAAGGAAAAGGACTGGGAGCAGGGATGAGAGATGAAGAGGCAGTTTGCACAATGCCTTGAACTGGGAGAGGTATTCAAAGTGTATGTTCTACGTTAGAAGAGCAAAAGTAAACTCCAGATCCTGCAACGTGTTTTTGAGTTCAGACAAGCCTCCTACACCAGCAGTGCATCACACACACACAAATGATGCCTGTCTCGACGTGCGGAGTCACGGAGCAGTCTCTGTCCAGCAGCTTTAGAAACTGTCCAATGACATGACGAAGTAAACGGCAATGACATGATGAAGAACACTGGCTTACATGAGTTTGCTACCTCGGCCAGGAAATGGTGTTCTTAGTGTGATTATTTTAGTATATTTAGAGATGTAATACTATTCACAGATCTCAGCGGGAGTCTGTTCCACGTGAAGTTTCCAGGTAGAGGCAGATGCCGGCGTCTGGTGCCCATCAAGGACAGTCCCTGGACTCAGCCTGCTTGACCCGCGGCCCATTGGTACCAGAAATTACCAGGAGTGTGTAGGAATGACTTGCCCTCTCCTATCTGCTCCCTTGAGCTTTACACATTCCAGTCCCCACTTCTCCTAGAAAAGGTAGTGTAATTGTGGGGCTCTCTCTTTACCTTCAGTCTCTTCCCAGAGCCTCCCACTGGGGGCTCCCAACAGGACCCAGGAGCCAAGGAGGCTGGGGATGTTGGCTAAGGAACACATAAGGCACAGGACAGAAGGGGTGGGTAGGGGGCTAAGGAAAGAGTCACTAGGTTATTTCCTGGGTGGGTGGGTGGATGGATGAGTACACGGACGGGTATGTGGATGGATGGAGAGGTGGACGGATGTGGGGGGTGTGGATGGGGACAAGAGTCAGTAAATTGTGTGTAATCTCAATTTCTTTCTCTCTAAACTGAATATTAGAAGTCCTCCCTCTATATATAAAATACCAGTGAAAATCAAATGGAATCACATGAAAATATTTCTTACATTCCTTACAGTAATTGATACACACACACACACACATATATACATATATGTCAATTTTATATATATATTTTTTGGTTCATTTGTTTGGTTATTTGGGGGTTAGAGACCAAGGGGAGAAAAACATGATCTAAGTGGTGCTTAAAATGCTACCTTTAGGGATGCCTGGGTGGCTCAGTCATTAAGCAGCTGCCTTCGGCTCAGGTCAGGATCCCAGGGTCGAGGGATCGAGCCCCACATCAGGCTCCCCGCTCTGTGGGAAGCCTGCTTCTCCCTCTCATTCCCCTGCTTGTGTTGCCTCTCTTGCTGTGTCCCTCTCTGTCAAATAAATAAAATCTTAAAAAAAAAAAATGTTACCTTTAAGAGGATAGGACAATTTTGCTCAGCGTTTTTCAGTGTGCTTTGCGGACCTTTTAGAATCTGAGAAACTAGACAATGGTTAAGTGGCAACATTGATTATAAAAAAGGCTCCATCACTGTGTCCTACCACCGTAAAGGTCCTTAAGACATAGACGATGAACTTCACCCTTGCTAAGGTCACTAAGACTTAAGCCTTTTTCAACTGAGACAGGGGAACGCACTCCCCTCAGACAGGAAGTCAACTTTAGACCGCAGTATAAGGAGCGAGTATAAACCACATTCCTGGGCACTCAGGACCCCGAAGTCGAACAGTGGTCCCTTTGGGACTTTCCCTGATCTCCCATCTCCCCCGCCCCTGCCCAGAGAGGAGCCTTGGGACAGCGTACCTGTATGTGTCCTTCGGTGAGCCTTCAGGTGAGAACTTTTTGTGTATACTTTGTTGCAACCCTCAAAATCACATCTGTGGATACGCCGTTTCCTGGAGTCTGGGGATTCAGACCGTCTCTGGCGTCTTGTGCTCTCAATACTAAATGGTGAGATTGAACTGGAGAAAGAAACAGTGCGGTTAAACGGTGACCAGCACAGCTCTCCGTCTTCGTGCTAGTGACAGGAGACCCCAGCCTTAGCCTGTTGTCGCTTGCTACAGCCTCGAGGCTCTACGGCCACATTTCCCACCATCACTTTCTTGAACATGGTGTATTTCTTTATCTCGAAGGCAGGCAGCTTGGCCTACTTCTGAGAAAACACTCCTCCACAGACAAAGATATGCTTAAAACAACAAGATAGAAACAAAAACTCCATAAAATCAGTGGTAAGTGAGTAGATCTTCCTTATCGAAAGAAACAATCTGGAATCCTACTGAAGGACACAGAGAGTATTTTTGGAAGCTCAACTACAGACTGACAAAATGAGGGCATTCCGCAAGCAACACGGGGGGGGGTCTGAACTGCACGTGACAGCATAGAAAATCGAGTAAAATCACCAGGTACATTTCAAAACAAGTGAGGTCAGGCTGAAAGAAATGACATCAGTACATCAATAACATGAGTCATGACAAGCTATTTCTGTTCAGTGAAATGCACCTGACATTTAACTTTTCCAGTTGGTGGTTTTTCATGGTGAGGAATCAAGCACATTGTATTTAAAGATTAGCTGTACCACCACTATGAGAAAAAGTTTCAACTATGAAATTTGGCCCCGACTTGCACAGTGTTTAATCTTAATGCCACAGTAGAAAAACAGGATTAGTTTGTAACGTCAGGTAATTGATTAACATGTACCTCTTCAAACTTTAATCTCTTTTGATTGAGGTAGAAACGAAGTATATGACTAATCGTTTTCAGTTACCCATGAAGTTCTTTACTATGATCACAAAATATAACACAAACGCAATCATCCCTATTTCTAACGTAAAAAATTCACCACTGCTCATATTGGACATATTTTCTTCCAGCTTTTTCATGTTTTGATGTTTTTCAAAATTAAAGTTTATTAGTAAATTACCTCTTACAAAAACCTGAAGGACTGAGCAAGAATTCTTTGAAGAAAGTGATGTTTACGCTTCACTTAAGCCGATTATAGGTAAAGGAAAAACCCCACCCTCGATCCCTTCCTCCTCCTCCTATGGAAAACCTGTCATACATTTTCTTTAAATTCTTTCAATTCGTTCCAATTATCCTTACCTATACAAACCCACAGTAATAGAAGCTCCTAACAATGTTTTGTTCTTTAAAAGACATGTAGAGGGGCACCTGTGTGGCTAAGTGGGTTGGGCCTCTGCCTTTGGCTCAGGCCATGATCTCAGGGTCCTGGGATTGAGCCCTGCTCAGTGGGGAGCCTGCTTCCCCCTCTCTCTCTGCCTGCCTTTCTGCCTACTTGTGATCTCTCTCTCTCTGTCAAATAAATAAATAATCTTAAAAAAAAGAGAGACATATAGATACCATTATATAGTTCACATCACTTTGCGAATTTCTCTACACTTGCCTTTTGCTCACTCACCATTAAGCACGTAAGACTATCCCGGTTTATGCCAACACTGTCATTTATTTACTTCGAGTGCTATATCCACAACTCATCTATTCTAAGATGATTTTTTTCATATTTTGATGTCTCTAATATCAGATGCTTCTTATACAACTGATGGCTTGTCATAGTTTAACTGGCATAAAATTATTTTTTTGTATTAGTAGTACATACAGCAGTGGTGCATTTTACAATATGTGGTACTTTTAACTTAGATCAGAGGTTGGTAAACTTCTTCTGTAAATGGCTAAATAGCAAATAGTTGGTTTTGACTTTGACAGTCACGCAGTCTATGTCATAAATCAACTCTGCCCTTGTAGCATGAAAGTAGCTATAGACAATATGTAAACCAGGAGTATGGCTAATGTTCTAATTAAACTATTCATAAAACAGGGGTTGTATTTGGGGCCAGTGGTTGATGCATGACTTAGATGAAACATGGGAACAGTCCAGTGAATATTCAACTGAGAGTTTTAAAGTCTATTTCTTAAGCGATGGACATTTAGGTTATTTCTGAAACCTCACTGTAACATTGCTCCAGTGAACTTTTCTTCCCCCTCAATGTTTCCTTCTACATATGCACCTTTGAAGTTTTCAATGTATCTTCTCACTTGTACGAATAACAGATTCAGTTGCCAAAGCTTTCTATTATTAGCTAAGACAAAATATAAGTGGTGTATTTCTACTTTTTCCTTGAAGAGTTTAAGACAAGATCTTTATTAATAGAATGACAGAAAATACGGGATGGGTAAGCCACTTTTTCGAGCCTTCCTACGAATCAATGTGGATTTGTCGTTTTCCACATAACTGACTCAGTTGTGGCAACTGGAGCCTATTGTGAAAAAGTCAAAATAGTGTGATTGGCCTGCCCCACAAAGGAACAGCTTTGGTCGCTCCTGCCAAGGTATGCTCGGCCTAGGCTGGGTTTCTGGTGAACAAAACTGTACGTGTGAAGATAGGACAACAGCAGTTCATTTCTTGAATATCTAGTCATGAAAATAAATACGGATCTTGGTCCTTGGGGGCCTCAAAAATAGAGATTTCTGTGTCGTGATATGTTTGACATCTTTTAAATCAAGAGAAAATGATATGGTATCTATTTCCTTCAAATTATAACTTAAAGTCTATAATCAGAATGGTGTATGTTGTACAGTACTTTCTACAGACTAATAAGTATAAATATAGCTATGCGTAATCACATAATACGTTGTTTTGTCTGCAGTTTATTTTAGCTGTTTACTTTGCTATGTATTTGTATATAGAGAGAAAGTAAAAAATAAATCTGAACTTAAAACCAAGTAAGTACTAAGCAGGTCTTTAAGGCACCAAGGAAGTGAGACTGCTCTATGGTCCATCCATCATGAAGCCATTCAACAGGTGGTTAAGGAAGATTAAGGCCACAGAACAGCATGATAGTACTTCACCGAGACTCCTGAATTTACACCGAAAGAAAGACATGTTAGGGGATGGCCTTAATGCTATAAAACTTCACACGTTGACTTTCTTCATTTTAAAGTAAAATATTTTAGGATATTATGAAGAACCATCCCCTCAAGGTATCTAATGCAATAAAAATTTAAAAAAAAATTAAACAGGTAAGTACCACGAACAGCCACACCCAGCAGAGCTAGCTTGGGTCAAGTTCTTCCCTGCCTCCCCTTTTAAAACGGCAGAAGCATCCTCAGAAGATGCTGAAGAACCTTCGGCCAGGCTGTGCCTTTCAGAAGCACTTATTTGATCTTTGCAGAAATGTAAGAAGAGGTGGGCTGAGGTAGACAGAGAACAAAATGGCGGAAGAACTTAAAAAACACAGGAAGATGGGTGGACACTCCAACTCCGTGCAGGACTGCCGCTATGTTGGGGGTCCACGCAAGAACCAACAGAGGGCAGGCACTGGAGGGGGAAGACAATCAATTGAAGGTGGGGGTTTGGTCAACCCAAGTTCATGGCAGTCAAGGTACTGGGGCCAAGTATCTCTAGAACCTAGAACACTGTGGGCATTCCAGCAATGTTTGCTAAATGGAATGAATGAATAAACGGATGAGTGTAGTAAATCAAGTATTCCTAATTTTTAATTTAATATAATCAATCAAGCAATTAATCACGCATTGGTTAATTAATCCTTACTAGGATTCTTTTATTGCAAGTCTTCAGATAATGGTCACTCAATTCTTCACTCTTACTCTCATTTCCCTAAACTTCATACTTTAAACACTAAATAAAAAGTGGCTACTGAATATCAGAGAGTCTGGGTAACCATTAAAACCACATGCACATAAGTGTCTCAGTTCTTTGCCCTAAATTCCAGAGGACGGCATTCTAAAGCATTCCTTACAATTATAATTCTCAGGGGAAGGCCACTGAGATCCCTCTGAATGTGTAGAGGATGCCAGTGAATGAATAAAAGTCTTCCCTTTGATCCCAGCAAGCATGTGTTGAGCAGGAGAGGGTGAACAACAATCCTACTCTTGGTGATCTCCTCCTGACCCATCCCACTCCAAGGCCCACACACGTGGGCATTCAGTAACAGAACAGCTATCATTGCTCTCCGGGTGTGTCTATCCTGCCCTTTCTATGTTCTCTGAGCAACGTGCCCTTCGCTCAGATGGCCCTTCAGGTATCCCCAAATACACGCAAACCGGTTCTGTGCTTCCAAAGCCGGTCTTGTTCCAAAGGTGGAAACGCCGCGTGTACCAACATAGGATTCTTCCAATAATCCTTCACAGTAAGCTGACATGATGAAAATGGTAGGGCTACTTCCGCCGCCAGTGTGAAGGCATCTGCACAGTTCACAAGAACAATAACTATAGGCCCACTCCCTTCCCCAGAAGGTTAGACCATTTGGAGTACTGAATGAACGCCAGAGGGGGCCTCCCAGGCACTGCGTTGTAATAATGAGATCTAGAGAGAACAAATGAGTGAATCATGACTTCAGTTGCACAACAGTCCCGCTTGGAATGGCAAGTTAAATTAGAATTAAACCCAGAGAGGCTCGAGAAGTCACATCCAGGAACAGCTCTATTTAAATAGAAGGCACCGCACGGCTGCCATGAAAGAAATTAAGGTTAACTGTAATCAGCAGGTAATAAAAGACCATTTGTCACATGTGACCTTAGTGTGATGAGATGCCCTTCAATGAAATTGAAGTTTCTATAGGTGCTAAAAAAAAATAAAATAAAAAAAGCCAGGACATTCTTCTAAGGCTGAAAAGAGAAAGAGGACATGCACATCCCAAATTTTCAAACAAGAGCAGAAAACAGTGGAATAGTGGGTGGTTTCGCAAGTTCACAGGTTCAACCTCACCTGGGAGGAGCAGGCTGCAGATAACGTGACAGCTGACAGTTACGGAACGCCGAGCACACATGCTTTAAATGCTCAGCTCGGCTCTAAATGCTTTCAACTTCAAAGCAAATCTGCGAGGTCGGTGTGATTGGTGTCCCTCGCTTAAAGATGGGGAAACCAAGGCAGAGAAGTGAAGTGGGAGGGTAAGACAAAGTAGGCAGCCACACTACACCAGGATTCGAACCCAAGCGGCTGACTCTAGGACACAATCTTAGTTATTACTTCCTATGGACTCAGATTCAGGTTAATATTATCCAGCATAAGAGAAAACAGGAGGGACTCCTGGGTGGCTCAGTGGGTTAAGCCTCTGCCTACGGCTCAGGTCATGATCTCAGGGTCCTGGGATTGAGCCCCATATCGGGCTCTCTGCTCAGCTGGGAGCCTGTTTCCCCCCTCTCTGCCTGCCTCTCTGCCTACTTGTGATTTCTGTCAAATAAATAAATAAAAATTAAAAAAAAGATAAAACAGGAAAATGCAACAACATAATCTGTGTCATTTAAAGTTTCCCCCTCATTCAAGGATAGGAAAAAAAAGGGCAAAAACATAAAAGCATTCTTACATGGAGTCTGCTATAATAAAGTGTATACTTCTTTCTTGAGAATTTTAAGGTAAACAGCTTTATAAATGCTGCCCGTTGAGGCAGTCAGTATCATTATTTACTATTAATCTGCCTAAGAAAACACTTGCCTGAGTTGCTGTGAAAAAAATATTTATTGCCAAGGTCATGTTTTTAGAAGGCTGAGTCTTCCAGTGGAACCTGATTCTGTCTCCCTTGACCAGCACGGCCACAGAACTAGGTCTTCCCCTGCCATTCCTGTTTATTAACCATGATACCAAAAATGATTTTCAATCAGCTGCATGACAGTTACTTTAAGGGAAGGGGGAACGTTCAGTCTTAAAAATCTACTTTGTACCATTTTCGAATGTTTGTCTTCAAATTATTTTGAATTGGGCAGAACATAGTACTTACTGGAATTGTAAATTACTTTCTGCCACAGGATACATGTAAGAACGAACTACTTCCTTGTTAGCAAATCAAACACCACGTTGGGAATGAAATATCGAGGCCAGAAGCCAGAAAAGCAGTTGATGAGACTTTCAGTTAACCAAGGCATTACAGAAATCTTGGTCATAGAGCTTCTGTTTGCTTGGACAAGCCAGACATTTGCATTTTTTTCTTTTTCTTTTCCTTCCTTCCTTCCTTCCTTCCTTCCTTCCTTCCTTCCTTCCTTCCTTCCTTCCTTTTTCTTTTTCTTTTGCAGGCTTTCTCTCAGCCAGTAGATGGCTCTCAGAAGCAGCAATCTTTGTATTAAATCTTGCCACATGATAACCGATTCTGTATAGCTGCTATCAAACCACATCAGTGTCTTTCCTAGGATATTAACTGGGGAAAAGGTGCTATTTAGATACACTCCCTAATTCCCAGAAGCTACATCTTAAGGCAGCACAGATTTACCAGCGTGAAGAAATCTTTCCTTTCCCCTCTTTTCTCTTGCCGCCTACGGTTTCCTATGGAAAACTACTTCTGATAACAGATTGAAATTGTCAGATCAGCAGTTGCCATCCTTTCCAGAAGCTGTGGTGAAGGCATCAGACCACTTCACATTCAAATCTGGATTCAATAAAAATATGCCACTTTCACAAACTGTGTAAATCAAGAGTAATACATTGACTAAGATAGGTCAACAAGCTCAATCTTACCATATATTCAACTAGATTTTGGCACTTCTTTTTCATACGAACAGAATATGTCCAAAATGTAGTTCTAATTATTGTTTTGTGTTAATAAGGAAAATTTCCTACTAATTACAGATAATAGGTTTCCGGATGAGCTTTTTTGGGGTGGGTAGACAGACTCAGTGTATCACAGTTTTTACTTAAATATAGCAGCTGCCACTAAGTGTTCTTCATCACTTGCTAGACCATTAAAATACTCAAAACTGCTACAGGCTTATCTTTCTGCTTTTTTTTTTTTTTTTTTTTTGATTCACGGTAGTTTAGTGAGTAAGTTCAGAAGCTGCAATAACAAAAGGCTTAAAGATAAAGTGGGGGAAAAAATGAACCTTTAATGGCATTAGCTGTGATTGGTTTTATTTTCATACTTATGATGAATTTATATTACAAACCGAGAGGAGCTAGTGTGTTAACAGAAGAGATCCATTCTCGATATATAGTATCTACTCAAAATAGTTACTTTGGGGGAACAATGTATGATTTGCAAAGACTTTACCCCATAAAATCAATCCATAATACAAGCTGAAACAAGTGTGAATTTCCAAACTACGCTGGACACTGAACAGAAGACATATCACATACTGAAATATTCAGATGAACTTGCTGCAGAATTTCTTCAGAAAACAATGGGGTTTAAATTATGTTTTATGCCATGAGGTGTAGCTGAATGGATCATTTGAACCTTCAATTTACTAAGTTATTATTTTAATCTGAATTTTTAAAACATTTTTATTCTAGTTCAATTAATTAACATATAAAGTGTTACTGGTTTCAGAACCAATGGTTCTGAAAGTGACCCATCAGTCAGCGTTTCATCAGTCTTATGTAATACCCAGTGCTCATTACATCACGTGCACTCCTTAATGTCCATCACCCAGTTACCCCATCCCCCACCCTCTGCCCTGCAGCAGTATTTTCATCTGAATTGAAGACAGGCCCTGTCCTCAGTTTGCCGTGAGCCCTACCACTTGCAGTTGCTTTGTAAGAGTTGCACTTTCCATTTATTTTACTAAGTTAAAAAAATAAGTTCTAGCTATTTAATTGAAGAGAAATCTTGAACTCCTCAAGAATGCAGATATAATCTTCGGCGTTCCCCCCTGAAGCAGGCACAGCAAAAGATGCTTGGAATGGTGAAGGGAAAGGAAGGAAGGAGTTTGGGGAGCATAGTCAACACTGGGAGGACTTTACTGAAATGTTGACACTGGAGTCTCACCATAACGCTGCCCTCGGGCAGAATTTTATATAAGGACTTAGTTTTTCTCTATCAGAAGGATCTTATTATCAGGCAGATTCACTAATAAGATAGCCATATGGAGGTCCCCCAGGTAAGGGCAGTATATATAAAACTCTTGCCTTTTATTTTTTAAAAATTTTCAAGATTTTTATTTATTTGAGAGAGAGAAAGCGAGCAGGCATGAATGGGGTGGGGAGGATAGATGGGGAGAGAGGCAGAGGGAGAAGCAGACTCCCTGCTGAGCAGGATGCGGGGCTCCATCCCAGGACACTGGGATCATGACCTGAGCTGAAGGCTTAACCGACTGAGCTTAACCGACTGAGCCACCCGGGCATCCCTAAAACTCTGTGTCTTAAATACTAATATATATCTAAAATGTTTCAAATATACAGTTCTAGTGAGATATTATAATGCAACCATAAATAAGCTTTTGAAGTGACCAGCAAAACAGGCCTCCATCTATTTTATGCTGATCATTAACCAGGTCTATGTTACACTAGAGATTTCTTTTATTAACACTGAAATTATATCAGTTAACTATCTGGTACTTAAGCTTACATAAATTATTGAAACAGTTTTTATAGCTCATATGGGATATGTAAATAACAAGACCAAGTAGGTTTCATTGGTAATGCTGCACTTGAGTTTTTGTTGTCCAGTAGGGCTGTCTGGTGTCACAAACAGGCATTTCTCCTAACATCAAAATAGCACGTGCTTGAATTCTAGAGAAAAACAAAAACCTTCTCATTTAATGGAAGCAACATTTTACTTTTTAATTTCCTTTCCTGAAAACTTTAATCTTCAAATACTCTCCCAAATTAATGTTGAAAAAATAAGAAAGTATATATGAAGGTGACCCACATTCATATTTGAAAGACATTTGGAACATGAGGAAACAGGCTCAGCAGGTTGATGAATTACCACATCAGAGCCACACAGCTAAAGACTGGCAGAGTTGGAACCAGATGCCCAGCTTCCTAACCTCTCATGCTAGGACTTTTCTACTCTTCAACGAGGTTGTGGAAAGATCTGTGTCATAATTTTTACTTAGTATGTAGGAAAATCTGCTTGGCAACACTGATATTCTTTTTTTCCCCCTTACCAAATAGACTAAAATTCCTACCCTATTTACTTTTTTTTGCTTTGGCCACCAGGAAACTCAACCACAACAGCCTAGGATTTGGTGTGTTTATTTTTTACCTTAATTGTGCAACCCCAACCCTGAACTATATAGTTTAAATTTTATATAGTACTTTTAAATGTGTCTCATAAATTTCTTTCTGCACTAGGTGGACTATTTATGTTAAACAAGGAAAACAAAAGGGCAGTATGGACTTAAAAACAGAGAAAAACTTGTTGAAATTTGAACCGGGGTTTTAATATGCAGAACCCTAAAGTTTCATGATCAATAAGCTCATATTATTATCTTTAAGAAAAAAAGAAAATGAGAATCTTACTTTTTGTTGCTATTCCGATCGAAAACAGCAGAGGCCATAATCTAAAAATCTAGCTTTGAATTATAATTTATAAGCAATGGTATTTTAGACATTTAATCTCTTTGATTTTCAGATTCCCATAATTTAAATGTGGAGCTGTCAGAAAAATTAGCCAAGAGTCATGTAAGCCTAACTCAACATCTAGTACATCTTTAATACTTCTTCCTTTTTTGGTTAATAACTTTAGGATTTAATTCACATAACCTATAAACTGTACAATTCAGTCACATTCCTTACATTCACAATGATATGGAACCACCACCTCTGCCTAGTTCTGGAATAGTCTCATCACCCCAAAAGGAAATGCCATACTCATGAGCAATCACACCACCTTCCCCCCACCCCCAGTCCCTGGGGACGACTAATCTATTTTCATCTCTATAGATTTGCCTATACTGCACATTCAGTAGGAATAGAATCATACAGTATGTGGCTTTTTGTGTCTGGCTTCTGTCCTAAATTTAGCATAAAGTTTTCAAGGTTCACCCATATGGTAGCTATATATATCAATACTTCATTCCTTTTCATAGCTGAATAATATTCCATCCTAAAGATCCCACTTTCTATTAGCTGATGAGCTTTTCAGCTATTATGAATAGTGCTACTACGAACATCTGAACATTTGTACAGGTTCTCATGTGAACGTGTTATAAATTCTCTTAGGTATATATCTAGCGGCGGAATTACTGTGCTAGATTATACAGTAATTCTAGTTTAATATTCTGAGAAATTTACAAACTGTTTTTCAAAGTGACTACACCATTTTGTAATTTCACCAGCACCGAAAAGCGTACTATCTCTTCATCCTCACCAAACATTGTATCTGTCTTCTTCATTTTAGCCTTCCCAGTGTGTGTATCTCATTGTGGTTTAGCTTTGCAATTTCCGTAATGACTAATGAAGTTGAGCATCTTTTCCTGGGCTCATAGACTGTCGGTCTTCTCTGGAGAAATGTCTATTCAAATACTTCACCTGTTTTAAAATTGTGGTTTTTTTTTATTGTTGTTAGATTTCTGTTTATTCGAGGATCCAAGTCTCCTAACAGATATATGATTTGCAAGTATTTTCTCCCCAATCTGTGGACTGTCTTTTCACTCAATCTCTTGCACATATGTGCTGCTGGTGAAATATCATTTGCACTGTTGGTATTTTTTTATTAGGCTTTTTCCAACTGAGAAAATCAGTAAGATGAGAGAGCTTAATTTAGTAATAGTCAGCTGTATAGGTATTTTTCATCTTAACAATGTTGATTCAATAAAATAAAACAACAGGGGTGTCTGGCTGGCTCAGTTGAAGAGCATATGACTCTTGATCTCAGGGTTGTGAGTTCAAGCCCCACGTCGGGTGTAGAAGTTACTCAAAAAAATAAAACTGAGAAATAAGCTGAGGGTTTTGGAGGGGAGGGGAGTGGGGGGGTTGGGTGAGCCTGGGGGTGGGTATTATGGAGGGCACGTATTGCATGGAGCACTGGGTGTGGTGCACAAACAATGGATGCTGAAACACTGAAAATAAATAAAATGGAAAAAAATATTTAAAAACCAACAAATATTTTCTGTGAGTTTCCCCAGCAAAGCAAGTGGGCATCAAAAGCATCCTCTAGGAGTTTTATAATCTGGTGAGGTATAAGACTTGGATATTTGTCTAGCTCAAGCAGGTGAAGAAGACTCAGACCTCTGCCAGCTGGAGGACCTGCGCAAGTCTAGTCTCCACCCTGTAAAGATGGATGTGGATTTCTGGGAGGCTTATATTTTCAGGGCTACCTTGTACTCTAGCACTACTCCTGATGCTAAAAACAGTACATTCTTCAATTTTCACATCAGGAACAACCACATAAACTCACCTGAGTGTTTAGAAGCCCTTTCACTATAGACGTCCAGAGGCTCCTGGAACTTTGGCTCTCTATTCCTAGTGTTCTCTAGATTTGCAGAATGCCTTGGGCTACCTCTGTGAGGCTCACTGGTCCCATCCACCCTCAGGCAATCCTTCCTCTAGCTGGTCCTCTCGCTCCTTCTTTTCTGGTTGCTGCTCCCACCCCCATCTCATCTTTATTCAAGAGAAAAACAACACATTCCTTCCTTTGTAAGGCAGAGCAGCTTTCTCCTACAGAAAGCCTTGCGGCTACTGTTATAGATGAGTCTGTGGTTGGGAGGTGGGTGTGGGCTTTAGCCTCCAGTCCACCTCCAAGCATTTCTAAGGACACATTTTCCACACCAAGAGAGTTTTGTTCTGGAGGAACTTGGTGCCAGCTGTTAAGATAATAAACATTTATCCAACTTATTATGTATGCAAATCATAATTACACAAGCCATAAAAATGATATGTGGTAAAGAGAGGAATAATAAAGTACTATGGGATTAAAGGGAGAGAGCATTTAATTCTGGTTGAGATCAGGACAAGTTTAATGTAGGATACCAACAAGTGGGTCTTGAAGAATCGTGAGGCACAGCCATGTAAGCGGTAAAGAGAAAGCAGATGAGAAGATGACAATGGGCTAGGTACCAACGACTTTGTTCCTTTATAGAGAACATACTTCATAAATCCTAGAAAAATCAGGATTTTTTTTTAGGAGAATTCTGGCTTATGAAAGGATTTATTGGTGAGGAAGTGATTAAAAGTCAAGAGAACATTTATTACCATGACCCAAGAAGTAGATTCTTCTTGAACCAAACTAGTGTCTTTAAATCTGAATCAGAGAGGACCAACTCCGAGGCGGCGTTCCAGAAGTAGCTCCGTGGGTTCCTGGTGACTGGTTAGATAACAGCAGATAAGAGAGAGGAAGGAATGAAAGGTGGCCCCAGCGGTTTAGCCTGGGTGACCAAGATAACAGCAATGTCATTAACCAGCCTACCTAGAGACCAGAGGAAGAGTGGCAAAATAGGAAAAGGTATGATTAAAATTAATCTACATATAAACAATAGATTTACTTTTAAAAGACAATAGAGTGGCATTTTCTTTTCATTTCCTAGGCCAGTCATAATTTAACAGGGTAGTAGAAACTAGGTAATAAAGAAGTATTTTCAGGGATAACTTGAATGGATTTCATAAAAGAAAGCTTATAAAACAAACTTAATGGTAATGGAATTTCATTAAGTGCTGTCCAATCTGTAATTCTAAAGGCCAGGTACTTTGTAGAGAAAATTAGACTAAAAGATGCACAGTTTTTGTTTATTCAGTCAATTAACATTCATTAAATGTGTTTGGGGGATATTACTAAGCTTATAGTTGGCAGTTTACATACTTGATGACCTAGGTGATTGCTTTTCTGATTGGTTTTAATTATAGGAGTTTGTTTTTCAGGACCTCAAAGAGATCCACTTAAGTAGAGGGGAGGACAAGGATGAAAGAAACCCTTTGGAAGCTCTTGTTACTGCCTTAGGCAGTTTGCTGAGTGTTTTACATATTAGAACAGCTTGAAAAGTGGATGGACTGAAAGACACGAGTTCAGAACTACCAGGGTAAGAATCTTGCTGATGAATTTTTAGCTGCGTCTTAGAAAAACTTATTAGCTTCCCTAAATGTTGGCTTCTTTTTCTATAAAACAGTCATACCTAACTTGCAGGGTTTTAAGAAGGATTAGGGTTATAAAAATGAAACACTGCATATAAACAGGTAGATACTCAGGAAGGCACTGAAGTTACTGTTGTGTCACTTTGTGCTGACCTCAATTATAACCCCATTTTACAGATGAGGAATCTGGGAGTCAGTCACACTAAGTGACTCACCTGAGAGCACCAGAGGCAATCGGATGATGCCTTTTCTTTAGTAATTGTTCTCCCAAGCACCTAAAGACACTGCCTGGCAGAGGGGGTGCTCCATAGAAATTTGTGGAATATTCATGAAAAGTATCTCACATCTATGTTCCTCCCCTTCTCTTGGTCTCTGGATGCTGGAGGCTCCCTGAGCTCAGTCCTCTGGCCACTTCTTTTTGCTGTTTCGACTCTCCTTGGTGAGCGTGTCCCTTCCCATGCCTTGTACAGGCTGCTCCATATACCATGTTTTTGCATCAAACCCATTTTTATTTCTATGGCCCCTTCTCCCTGAGCTCCAGATTCATGTATCTTTTGACCTTGCACTCAGACGTCAAACAGACATCTCTAACAAGGTAAAAGCAGAACACATGATATTCTCCCTCGAAATAGGTCCTTCCCCAGTTTTCTCAACCACAGGAACTGACTACTCTCCTGGGGGCTCATTCTCTCCCACCTACAACAATCTGTCAATAGGGCCCTACTGGCTCAACTTTCAAAATATATCCCAGACTTGCCTACTTCTCACTATCTTCGCCGCCATTTTAACCTCTTACCTGGCTTCCTGCTACAGCATCTAATCAGAATCCTTGCCCTTTCCACACTTTTTCCCCTTCTCCCACAGTCTCTTTGTTTATTATGGTAAATATAGGTATCATAAGTTTACCCTTTTAACCATTTTTAATTGTGTGTTTCAGTGGCATTAAGTATATTCACATTACACAAGCCATAAAGACTGTAAGTGACAGAAGAGTAACAAAGTACTAGGGAGTAATGGGAGAGTAAACGCTCTCTAGTAAATAGTAAACACGACTGGGAGAGTCATCAGGGAAGCTTATTAGGATATGAACCAGGAGGTCTTGGAGAATACAGACACGCAGCCATGTGAGTGGTAAAGAGAAAGCTGAAGACAAGAAGACAACCGGGCCCAGGTACCATCAACTTGGAATGTTCCTTTACAGAGAACTGCATTTTGTAGGTCCTGGAAATATCAGGACTTCTATTTTGTTTTAGAAGAAAATTCTGGCTTATGAATGTAGAATTCATTAGTGAGGAAGCCATTAATGTCAGTAATGACCCACAGTGTTAGCCGGGTATGGCCTTAAGAGGTGGCAGCTCCTATCTTTCCAAAGCCATCCTGAATATCCCACTAAGCAGGCATTCATCAAGTCAGCTGGTCTCCATTCCTTCTAGGTTATCAACCTGAAGCCCAATTAATTAAAAAATTTTAGTTGCCACAACATTGCCCCTGGTTCCTTCATTCAAGGACCTATCTTCCAGGCATCAAAGCCTACATAATATAATTCATTTATAGGAGAAACAGATGTGCAGTTTGAGAACTGTTTCAGACTAGTGACATTAATTAAGGATATTGTTTCCAGAAAGCCTAGAGTTTCTGTGAATTATAATCTATTCCTCCCAACTCAGAGAGTTCATTATCAATATAATAAATATTTGATTCTTCCAGCTGCCAAAATAAGCCATAGTACTTTAAGACTATCTGTCTGTCTCCAAGAGAAAATAAAATGATTCACACATTTAAAAAGTCAGTATTTTATGATCTTCCCCATTACCTCATTAGCTCATAATTTCCACACGCTTATACAGTTTCAGGTGATGGGGCTACATGTGAAGGATCATATTGTCAAGCAGAAACATGATATATTAGCAAGCATTTGTGGTGCTTTCGTTAGAGGTAGCGGGTGACTTTCCACAAGATGTATAGCATGGCTTCTGTAGAATAATACAGAGGATAGTTGTTGGATGGGTTGCTGCCATGAAGGATTAATGGGATCTGTTGTGATCCACTGTTCAAACATGCCCGACATCCTCAGGGCAAGTTCAGGGGCATTCACAAAGCAGGTAAGCAGAAAAATGAAGTACTCATGCTTTTTATGAAGAAAGAGGGACCAAAACATTAGTGCTTCCCAGTGGAAAATTACATACTAATAAATACACTCTAGCACAGGGGCACCTGGGTGCCTCAGCTCAGGTCTTGATCTCAGGGTCATGAGTTCAAGTCCTGCACTGGGCACCATCCTGGGTGTGGAGCCTACTTTAAAATATCTTTATCTACACACACACACACACACACACAATCACAATTTCCATCTTTCATTCAAAAAAACTTAGAGCAATAAATGAAACATTTTTTGATTTGTAATTCTCTTTTATTATATACTAACCTCTAAAAAGAAACCAGTGACTTAAAAATAAATTGATGACAATTTAAAAAAAATAAATTGACGATTCACTGATTTCTGAGATTTCATCCCCTGTTTTCCTTCCAGTCAATACAATGCATTTCTTTTTCTTTGGTCTTGTAACTAGACTATCTGAGAGCAACTTCTGAGGCCCTTCAAAAAGCTGATGGGTTCATAAGCCTAATAAATCACTCAGGAGCTTAATGCATTCAATGTGTTCGTTACTGGCAATGACACAGAAGGATTGAGTATGAGTTATCAGAAAACATCTGTGAATCAGATATAAAGTTCATACTAATTACCACTTCAATTTTTCTTGTTTATTGGGTAATTAAAGCACACTTCAATATAGAATAGCAAGGCTTTGACTTTTTCTAATTTTGTCCATGAATATTATGCATTTGTGAAAATATATGAAACTGTCTCATTTAGCTTTATCTGAAACCCATTTTTTTAAAGCAAGAAGATTAAAGAATATGTATCAGTGGAAATAATTAAGCAACTTCTTTGGAAAAATTTCTGTGTGAATTTCTCAGAATTTGACTAAATTGGCCAAATGTACTTTGAGGTTAATAAACGACTGTAAACCAGTGACACCAAAATATCTGAAAATTACACTTGGCGGATGTGAGAAATCATTATTAAAATCAAGATTATGGAACTTTCGTAAATCTACTTCACTCAGCGTGCATTTTTTAAATGTTCACTTTAGATCCATTTTTCCATGTTTGTGGTGTGTGTCTGTGTGTGTGTGTGTGTAAAATAGGCAAGCAGAAAAAGATACTGTCTCTGATTTTTATAACTTAAAATCTGGGTGAGTCAATGTGTATTACATTTGTGGAAAAACAACAACAACAAAAGTAGTCCACAGACCAAGTGTGAGAAACCGCGGAGGGATTCCGACAGTGTCTACGAGTGCCAAGGGATACCAGGAGAGTGTACCATCACCCTGAAAGGGGTGTATACATAGCTGACAAGCTATGAAGTATAAGGACCTTGGTAAACACAGCCACGATGGTTTTCATACCCCTTCCATTTATGATGATTATCTTTTTAAAAAAGATTTATTTAGGGCACCTGGATGGCACAGTGGGTCAAGCCTCTGCCTTCAGCTCAGGTCATGATCTCAGGGTCCTGGGATCGAGTCCCACATCGGGCTCTCTGCTCAGCGGGGAGCCTGCTTCCCTCTTTCTCTCTCTCTCTCTCTCTCTCTGCCTGCCTCTCCATCTGCTTGTGATCTCTCTCTGTCAAATAAATAAATAAAATTTTTAAAAAATAATAAAAAAAATAATAAAAGATTTATTTATTTGAGAGAGAGAGAGAAATGGCAGGGGGTGAGGTGGGGAGGGAGGGAGAGAGAGAATCCGAAGCAGAGTTCCCAACACAGGGCTCAATCCCACGACTCTGAGATCATGCCTTGAGCCAAAACCAAGAGTCAAGAGTGGGACGCTAATCGACTGCGTCACCCAGGCACCCCAATGATGATTACTTTTTCACCCCAGATGCTGGTCATCTATTACGGAGAGGAGCAGGGTTGTAGTTAAGTGCCTGGGGCTGTGTAGTCAGATCTCCCAGCCCCATGCATCTAACTGTGAAGCTGTGACCAGGTACCTGAAGGCCCCAATACCTCAGTTTCCTTTCTCTAAAATGGGACAAATAAATGTCCTTGCCTTATAGGACTGTTGCAAGTATTAAATGAGCTAATACATGTAAAGCATTTAAGACAGTTCCTGCTACTTGGCTAGCCTTTGCTATACTTGGCCAGCCTCGATAAATCCTACCTCCCCCTGACTCTCAGATTTCGGTGGGGAATATGTTAAACGTTATTGTCTACCTCAAGGGAAATTGCACAAGTGCTCCAATAAAATTCAGTTAAAAAGATGTATGTCAATATAGTCAACAATACTTATTATAAACTCCAAAGGCGCTAAGAGACTAGACCTTAATTGTTTTCACCACAAAAAAGGAATGATAATTACGTGACAGGATAGAGGTGTCAGCTAATGGTGAGATGGTAATCGTATTGGGGTTGCATAAAGGTATTGGACCAACATGTTGTATATGTCAATTATATCTCAATAAAAAATAATGAAATGTCTTTCATATAGCCCATATAGGATATAAAAGTGGAAGCATAAAGTCAATAAAACATTCAAGGAGCTTTATACCTCTAGAAAGTTTGCAAATGCTTGGGAGAAAAGGTGGGGAGAATGAACACACCATTTACGCCTCTTTCTCATTATTGTTATCTGATGTTCTCTGGAGACTCTCGGGCACCACTGTAGGCTGTTAGTAATTCCTGAGTCATTATTACATTTACACAGAGCTGATGATAAATAATCAGAAAACATTCTAAAACAGCTTTGCCAATGATAAAAACATTTGTAAATTTATCTGCGGTTAGCACATTCTTGGATAACTTTATTTTTTATTTTTATTTTTTTTAAGGTTTTATTTATTTGACAGACAGAGATCACAAGTAGGCAGAGAGGCAGGTAGAGAGGGAGAGAGGAGGAAGCAGGCTTGCCACTGAGCAAAAAGCTCGATGTGGGGCTTGATCCCAGGACCCTGAGATCATGACCTGAGCTGAAGACAGAGGCTTTAACCCACTGAGCCACCCAGGCACCCCTAACTTTATTTTTTAAAAAAAGCTAAGTTTCAAATCCAAATAAGACTTTTCGCTCTGAGTGGAAATGCATTACCTTCTGAGATGGGATAATTAAAAATTGCTAAGACGCACGGGAATGTCCAGTCCGGAGCTGGTCTGCTGAGCTACAAGGGTCCAGCACTTGTAGAACTGTTCAGTTTTATAGGCTTTGTGACCAAGACCTGTGACCTGTTTGTGCACTCCCGAAGTAACAAGAAGCCTCCCCACCTTTGAGAGTTGCCAGGTAAACCCGCTGAAGCCTTATCACAGATAGTTTAGAACCAATCACGGCATGCCTCCATTAGTTTTATTAAAGGAGTTCAATTCCTGATTTATTGTTTCAAAGCAACTAGTCGGACTTTCTTTGCCAAATGTTCTTTTATCTCAAGAAGCAGGAATCAGGGAAAGCGTTCTCGAAACACCCTCTCTGAGTCCTGAGGGGAAAGCATTTTGTGCTCTAGCATATGTCTAAGTGTGAGAGCCTCTGTAGCGTATCAGCGTGTGGGCAGACTTTTAGGAAAACGCAGGAAAAACAGCAGAGCAATCTGCTCTGACAGACAGTACAACTTATGTATGAAAAGCCTCCCCAGTGCTAATGCGATTTACACATCCATAAGACAGGCCTAAAAATTCCAGGAGCAAAGGCAAAACATAAGGCATAAAATGGGACGCGGTCTCAAGTGCTAACAACATTTTTACATATCCCATTTTTTTTTTAAATTTTATAATAACTCCTTCCATTCCTATAGCATCTTTCCTCCGAGAAGTTAAACTTCCTCTAAAGATGTTTTATTTGTCTGTAATGTTCCAATTCATCCTGACAATGTCTCCTTGGAACGGAGAGCAACTTGACTGCATCATACAGGAGAGAAAAACCGAAGGGCCATGAGGCAGCCTGCAGCACTGGTTCCTGCCCCCCGATGTAGCTATCGGCCAAAGAGCCCCAAGAGTTCGGGGTTGTTGGTCAGATGGAACCATGGTTTCAAAGCCTTAAACTCTCATTTCATTGTTGGACAAGAACTTTGCTTTCAGATTTGCAAATAACAGTAAAGACTTCTACTGCATTCCCCTGGATCCCAATTATTCTTATGGTTCTTTCCTTCTCTTTCTCTCTCTCTTTTAAAGATTTTGTTTATGTATTTGTCAGAGAGAGAAAGAGCACACAAGCAGGGGGAGCAGCAGGCTGAGGGAGATGAGCAAAGGATCTCAATGCAGGACTTGATCCTAGAACCCTGGGATCATGACCTGAGCCAAAGGCAGATGCTTAACTGACTGAGTCACCCAGGTGCCCCATATTCTTATGGTTCTTAGGCCAACAACACATTCTCTCTTAACTCCACGGCAGGTATCTTAAGTCCCATTCCAGAAAAGTTTCAGAGCCTCGGCGTCATTATTTTGAATTATTTCAGTTTCAAGTCTGTAAGGGTAATCTAACAATGCTATAATTCGCCTCTTTGACCCCCCCAGTTATAAATTTCATTTATCAACAGCTCCATTGTTCTCTGTGGTTGGCTTTAAAACAATAAATTAGAAATCGAAATTTATAGAAAATGAACTTATGCTAGGCAAAACACCGCTCTGATCTCTTAAATATTCCAGGTTTAGTTTTAACAAACTTCTGGAAGATGTCGCCATGAGGTTGGTCACTTACTGAGTGAGTTTCACAAGCATTTACCAAGCACCTCCCATGTGGGAGCACAGCACGAGGCTCTAGGGAGGCAGGGAGGAAGGCGCCGTCCATCCCTGCTCTCGTCTGTCACACATCCAACACAGGGTATCAAGGGACAAGACACGTCACATTCCTGCAGCCACTTACACTGACCTTTTAAGAGAGGGTGGAAAGCCTATTGATACGGTGATAGAAGAAAAAAATGATGGAAGTAAAGGCCATTGTTTATTATTTCAGATTCTTGCTCCAGGCATTAGACTAGGGGAAGATTCCTGAATATTTAGGGCATTCTGTGGAACATGCATAATTTTTCACTTGAAAAAACAGAACATTCTAAAGAACTGAACCAAATCTCTTAAATTATTTGCTAGCTCTAGTCCAGTCAAATCGGAGTTCAAAACAGAGGGTGTGTATAGATTTCAGTCTCTACTCTGAGCAGGACAAATGGGAATTTTCTGTGCCCTGAACTTTTTGGTATTTAAATCATAACAGCGAACAATAGCTAGTATTTACGGAGCAACCGAATGTTTGCCAGATACTCGGTTGAATCTTTTACATGTATCATCTTATTTAGTTCTTTCCACACTCTAAGAGGATAGCATTGTCATTCCCATTTTACAGATGAGTAAAATAAAGCTTAGGCAGATTAAGTACCCTTAAGATGAGTAAGTGAAACAGTAGATTGTTAGCAACTAATACCAACCCTCTTAACAGTGAGGATACGGAATGGTAGGACGTATACTTCTGAATGAGAGCTCAAGTAGTACGATCAGATATTTCCTTCAAGGGGACATTTCAGCCAGGAGAGACAAGAGTCAGCTCTCCCTGTGAGGAACTCAGCATGGCTCAGCTTCCCACTGCGCCCAGGGGTGATTTATTTCTCACTTCTTTCATACCACCCTCTTAATAAGTCAGGGAGACTCACGGTTTAGGTGCATTCTCCTCAGCATAAGGAAAAAAGTTAGCCATTAGCCCCATCCTTCCTCTGCTGTTTTGTTCTCTAAGAAAAGCCCGTATGGTTCCTTTAGTTTCTCCACTTATAAATGAGAAAACTCCCTAGATAGGAGGCAGGCAGGAGCACGTTACATTTTCAGTGGACTGAGGACATCAGCCTTATTTGATAGCAGATTCCTCTTTCTTCAGCTCCGGCTGCATGTTGTTTCCAGAATCTGAGCCTAAAATCTGAGCGACTTCGAAGGGGACTATTCCTCTCTGAATTACAAGCTGCAGGTGGCAGGTGTTGTTACCATGACTCACGCTCGCAGAATATTGGCAGAAGGGTTTACCATGACTTTCCTCAGGATCGACTCTTTTTATGTAGAGTCTTAAATTCTGTTGTCCTATCAGTGCTATCTTCTATAAAATAGACTGCTGTTTTAAGATCCTGAAAGCACTAGAGAATTTGGCTTTGCTTAAAGACTTCCGACATGATTATGTAACAATTTCAATATTGTATTTAGAAATCAAGAGGGGGAAAAATGTACCAGAAGGAATGTCTCCTCATTCGATTCAAGTTACATGGAAACTTACTTTGGAATGGCTTCTAAAAAAACTACCAAAGGATAGAGCGTGCATATTACATGGTTTGCAGAGATTTTACGTGCGTCTGAGAAAAGCTGATCCAGAAACACATTTGAAAAATTGTTTTGGTAACAGCTTGCTTCAGAGCCACCAATAATTTCATAATAATCACCTTTTTAAAAAGTTCCTCTGTGACAATGAGAAAAAAACCAAGGTGGTTTCTAAGAAAGTTGTGGTGTTCAAGAAAAGGAGAGAATTCATGACTAGAAAGTACATTGAGAGTTCTTCTAACTCACTAATTCCTTGAGGCAGAATTGTATTTCAAGCATTGCAGAGAGAAAATCAATCTACACCTTTAAAAAGGTTTTGAAAAGCCATTTCAAGAACCCTACTAACCTCTCTTGTTGATCTGGAAACTCTTCTTTTCGCCATCTACAGATATGCTTCCTTTCTTCAAACAA
This sequence comes from Lontra canadensis, assembly GCF_010015895.1. Lineage (NCBI taxonomy): Eukaryota > Metazoa > Chordata > Mammalia > Carnivora > Mustelidae > Lontra > Lontra canadensis. The sequence continues at coordinate 21,915,142 of NW_022631020.1, read as the reverse complement.
ATCCAAATACCAAGATCTAAGGCGTCTCTGTACTGAAATAAAATAGACCTGGCTTGTCTGCTTTTAAATTCTCCTTCCAGAAATAATAATTCAGCTCTAACTTTGGGCAGCAGGGGCGAGGGTGATCCAGGGATAAATTTGGAATCAGAAGATCGAGATACGCCAGCTCTGTTGCACGGAGGTTGCGTTGCCTAGCACGAATCCCTGAATCTCTATTTTGGACCCTTCATTTCATCCCTGACAAAATGGGATCAATACAACCTGATGTTAATGTCCCAAAGGTTGGTTGTGAATTTCCCAGGAGAGAATGGCTGAAATAGGATTTTAAACGAATAGATGAATGGCCCTTCTGATAGGGATCTCTTCCAGGCAGGTTTTTATAGAACCCGTTTTGGCAAACCAGTGGGAGGAGTGGAGAATGGGTGGAAGGGGGCTGGGTGGTGGACACCTTGGAGCCCAGGTCCGCCCCACGGGAGTTGGTGTAGTGCAGGGAGGGGTGGCGGCAGCACTGGTGAGC
>NW_022631020.1:21287106-21314615 GCF_010015895.1 Lontra canadensis | reverse complement strand
ATCTCTCCTTCTATTTTCAATGATAGCCTAGCTGGATATAGTATTCTTGGCTGCATGTTTTTCTCGTTTAGTACTCTGAATATATCATGCCAGCTCTTTCTGGCCTGCCAGGTCTCTGTGGATAAGTCTGCTGCCAATCTAATATTTTTACCATTGTATGTTACAGACTTCTTCTCCCGGGCTGCTTTCAGGATTTTCTCTTTGTCACTAAGACTTGTAAATTTTACTATTAGGTGACGGGGTGTGGACCTATTCTTATTGATTTTGAGAGGGGTTCTCTGAACCTCCTGGATTTTGATGCTTGTTCCCTTTGCCATATTGGGGAAATTCACTCCAATAATTCTCTCCAATATACCTTCTGCTCCCCTCTCTCTTTCTTCTTCTTCTGGAATCCCAATTATTCTAATGTTGTTTCGTCTTATGGTGTCACTTATCTCTCGAATTCTGCCCTCGTGGTCCAGTAGCTGTTTGTCCCTCTTTTGCTCAGCTTCTTTATTCTCTGTCATTTGGTCTTCTATACCGCTAATTCTTTCTTCTGCCTCATTTATCCTAGCAGTGAGACCCTCCATTTTTGATTGCACCTCATTAATAGCTTTTTTGATTTCAACTTGATTAGATTTTAGTTCTTTTATTTCTCCAGAAAGGGCTTTTATATCTCCCGAGAGAGTTTCTCTAATATCTTCCATGCCTTTTTCGAGCCCAGCTAGAACCTTGAGAATCGTCATTCTGAACTCTAGATCTGACATATTACCAATGTCTGTATTGATTAGGTCCCTAGCCTTTGGTACTGCCTCTTGTTCTTTTTTTGTGGTGAATTTTTCCGCCTTCTCATTTTGTCCAGATAAGAGTATATGAAGGAGTAAATAAAATACTGAAAGGGTGGCAACAACCCCAGGAAAATATGCTTTAGCCAAATCAAAAGAGATCCCAAATCTTGAGGGGGCGAGGGAAGGGGATAAAAAGAGGTTCAGAAAGAAAAATAAAAAAAAGAAAAAAGAAAAAAGAAACAAATAAAAAAAGAAAACCAATAATGAAAAAAATATAAAAAGGAAAAATATATATATATAAGATAAACTAGTTAAAAAACTTTATAAAAGAAAAGGGTAAAAGTTAAAAAAATTTAGCAGAAGAAGAGAAAAAAAATTGAAAAAGAAAAAAAAAATTAAATTAACTGCAAGACTAAAGAATCATGGGGAGAAAGCCATGAGTTCCGTGCTTTGCTTTCTCCTCCTCTGGAATTCCACTGCTCTCCTTGGTATTGAAACTGTACTCCTCGTAAGTGAACTTGGTCCTGGCTCGGTTTCTTGTTGATCTTCTGGGGGAAGGGCCTGTTGTAGTGATTCTCAAGTGTCTTTGCCCCAGGCGGAGTTGCACCGCCCTTACCAGGGCCCGGGCTGAGTAATCCGCTCGGGTTTGCTTTCGGGAGCTTTTGTTCCCTGAGCGCTTTCCGTAGAGTCCGGAGGACGGGAAGGAAGATGGCGGCCTCCCAGTCTCCGGCCCGGAGGAGCCAAGAGCTCGGGGCCCCACTCCTCAGTGCGCCCTCAGAGAACAGCGCCCAATTACTCCCATCTGCCTGGCCTCCGGCCGTGCTCCGAGCCAAGCGAGCCTGCGACCAGTTCAAGGTAAGCCCGAGCTGTGAGCTCACTCCTCGGCTCCGTCTCTGTAGCCGGCTTTCCTGTTCTAATACCTGCAAGCTCTGCGACACTCAGACACCCCGATCCTTCTGTGACCCTGCGGGACCTGAGGCCACACTGGCCCCGCGTGGGCTTCACCCCATTTAAGCCTCTGGAGCGATGTCCCTCAGCGGAACAGACTTTTAAAAGTCCTGATTTTGTGCTCCGTTGCTCCGCCGCTTGCCGGGAGCCGGCCCCTCCCCCCGCGGTCTATCTTCCTGTCGCTTTGGATTCACTTCTCCGCCAGTCCTACCTTTCAGAAAGTGGTTGATTTTCTGTTTCTAGAATTGCTGTTCTTCTTCTCTTCGGTCTCCTGTTGGATTTGTAGGTGTTTGCAATCTTTAGATAAGCTATCTAGCTGATCTCCCGCTACCTGAAGTAGTCTCAGCTGCTACTTCTCCACCATCTTGACTCCTCCTCCCATGCTTATTTTTTTATCTGTTGCTTGAAATGAAATGGAATAGGGATACCTGCCTGGCTCAGTCAATACAATACTCTTAATCTCAGAGTCTTGAGTTCAAGCCTCCCATTGGGCATTGGAGACTACTTAAAAAAAAATTATAACTCTCTATAGTAAAGTCATAACTACAGTTTCAGAAATGAAATGGAATAAAGTACAGGGGAGAAAGATACTTCTTTTCTCCCCCCTTTTCCCCATTCCTACCTTTGTCCATAGAAAAAGAATAGCCATCAACCACCAACACTTTGCCTTTTGTGGAAAGTCCTGGGTGTGTGTTAGGGATAGGGTGAGGTGTGCAGTGAGGAACTACCTTATCTATATCCGCCTTTACTAAATCCCTCCATCATGTGCAGGGATTTACCTGAGTCCTTTATCATCATTTCAGGTGTACAATTACTGGATGGCAGGGCAGTATAAGAGAGAGAAGATACAGAGTTAAAGCAGCCCCACATGCCCGTGCCTCGAGTGTGTTGTGATTTTATTCTGCCTGGGCCAGGTGGAGAGGAAGATAAAGTCTGTGTGACTTTCATCTTCTATTACCTGTTGAGTGCCTTTAGAAGTGCACTAAACTTTCCCCACTGAAAACTAGGTAGAGTAAAAGACAAAAATGCATTCAGTTTACTTAGGGCTTTATCAGTTAACTTCTTATCTATACAACTTGCTCTCCATAAGATTCTAAGATAAATGGAACCCAAACTATTAATTCTACTCTAATTGTGAGTCCACTGAACCGCAAGAATGATTTACCAAGTTCATACAGACTTCAAATGGCAGAAGCAGACACACACCAAGGGTGCAAACTTCCAATCCTCCTATTATAGATGGTTCCACATTTTCCCTTTGCAACTAGCAATTCAGTTTTCTGGGTGATCGCAGGTTTGAACTTCTAGGGGAGCCCAGTCCTTGAATGATATCTGTTTGTCCTGTCCTAAAATTTTTCTAACTCCATTAGCAAAACTGCTCCAAGCAGATAGCTTTAGGTAAAAGAAAAAAGCTATATTGGATGCACTGAGAAGAATGCAAAAAGAAATCAAAGGCAAAGTTAATTCCCAAGTACTCTTAATTTTTCAACTTATACTTTTTTTCTGCGGTATTTATTTATTTATTTTTAAATATTTATTTATTTGAGAGAGAGAGAGAGAGAGAGGTATGAATGAGCGGAGGTGGGGGAGGGGCAGGAGAGGGAGAGAATCTCAAGCAAATTCCGTGCTGAGTGTGGAGCCAGACATGGGGCACCACACTGGGCTGGATTGTACCACCCTGAGATCATGACTTGAAGCAAAATCCAGAGTCAAATGCTCAACAGATAGCCACCCAGGTGCCCCTGTGGCCTACTTTTAGATCTTAACTCTGTTTTGCAGTTCAACTATCAATTTCTGTTTTGCCTATTCTGAAGTCAAACAATGGTCAATAACCACTGTTTATTTAGTTTATTGTTTGCTCATTTATTTAACACTTACCAAATCCTGACTATATACTAATCATTAGTATCTGGCCTAGGAATTTAAAAAGAATTAAAAAGAATTTCCCGCTTTCAAGGAGCATTTAGTGTAGTAAACAAGACAGAAAAGATAGCAGAGACCATGGTTTTTCTATTGATTACAAAATAATGATCACATGCATTAGATTTTTCCTGCCCTGCCACTGTCCTTTCCCACTGCTATTGTATTCAAGAAAATGAAATTCCTGAGTAAATGCTCTGTCAGAAAATGCTCTTTTAGATAACGTAATTTCAGAATGGAATCTGCAAATGTAAAGGGTTCTATTTACCCATGTTATAAATTCAGAAAGGGTGGGCTGTTCAGTTAGAGAGTTTCACCAAACACTCTGTATCTCCTCTTAGAAAAAATTCCATATTCATTTTTGTGTAACCATTGTCCAGTATTATTTGGTAGAACAATGCATTTTGCTACTGAGGTTCTCAAAGTACAGATCACAGAAGACCAGGGTTCCCTAAGACCCACTCAGAAGTTTGTAAAGTCAATACTGTTTTCATAATTAAAGGAAAACACTTTCTCTAGTTACAACACTTTTGACACCAAATACATAGGTTTTTTCCCACATCAGCAACCAATTCTTTGACTCCCTGGGCAATGACTGGGTGTCCACTGATTCAATTAATGCACAAGCCTAAGGGCTCAGTCTCACAAGGCTGCCCCTACTTCAGATACAGTCACAAGCTCCTGACCTCTCACACTTCTCATTGACCAGACACAAACTGAGGGTTTCCTGATCCTCTTCTCAGTTTCAATAATTTGCTAGGACAGCTAATAGGACTCAGAAATGGTTTACTTACTATTGCCACTTTATTTCAAAGGATACAACTCAGGAACACCCAAATGGAAAAGACACATAGACAAGGTAAGAGGCAGATCATGGAGTTTCTACTCACTGGGTAAACTAAGTTCCCAGCACCTCAAGGTGTGCACCAACACAGAAGTTCTCTGAATCTCTTTGTTTAGAGTTTGTATGGACATTGTGTTACATAGACATGATTGATTAAACCACTGGCCATTCATGTTTAACTAAATCTCCAGCTCTTTTCACTCCCCCAAAGTGAATTTATCTTTTGTTAAGTATTTATATTGTAAAATAATTGATTCACTTTTTTTTAGCATAAGAAAATTTGGCTTAAAAAAAAAAAAACACAACACTTGAAACAGACCAAGACGTCATGGTAAATAGTTAAGACCAAAAAAAGGTTTAATTATTATGTCATCTTTAAAAAAAAGGAAACTACATCCTAAAATTTGTATAGAACCACAAAAGACCCCAAATAGCCAAAGGATTCTTAAGAACAAAGAGTAAAGCTGGAAGTGTCACAATCCCAGACTTCAATATATTACGAAGCTATAGTAATCAAAATAGTATGGTACCCTACTGTGTGTACAATAATACACATAAAACGAAGGAACAGGATAGGGAGTCTAGAAATAATCCCACACTTATCTGGTTAATTAAGCTTTGAAAAAGGAGGCAAACTGGTGGTTACCAGAAAGGAGGTGAGTGGGAGGATGGGTGAAACAGGTGAAGGGGATTAAAGAGTACACTTATCATGATGAGCACTGAATAATGTATAGAACTGTTGAATCACTATATTGAACACCTGAAACTAATATGACACTGTATGTTAACTATACTGGAATTGAAAAAGAATATAAAATGTCAATTATAAAGATACAGCAAAATAAAGATAAGCAAATTAATATTTATCTTATTAAAAAAGAAAACTGGGAGAGAGAAACTTTTATTAAAGTAACTCTGAATATAAGTTGAAAGTACAAATATAATTTTTTGTTAATTTTCCAAAAAAAATGTGTGCATATCCATAATTTTTATCTATTTTTTTTAAATCAGAGTCATTTTTTTTTTCTTTTAGGAGTACACCAGTTTTATTGTATTGTTTTAACTTAAGATTTTTTTTAAAAAGGCTATTGTAAACTTTTTTTTGTTTGTTTTTATGATAGATCCCAATTTGTATTTTAATTGAAATACTGACATAAGTAATATATCATATAATATTGTCATTTTATGTGATCATCTGCTTGGTTTTAGTTTTTCTATTTCAAAATACTACTCTTGTATCAAAAAGAAAATAAAGATATAGAACTTTCATTATTTATTTATTTATATATTTTTTAAAGGTTTTGTTGATTTATGTGAGAGAGCAAGAGCGAGAGAGTGGGGAGGAGCAGAGGAAGGGGGACAAGTGGACTTCGCACTAAGCAGGTCTCGATTTCAGGACCCTGAGATCATGACCTGAGCTGAAATCAAAAGTCAGATACTTAGCCAGCTGAGCCACCCAGGCTTCCCAGGACATGGAACTTTTAAAAGAAATTCTTTGTATTTCAAAATGATGGTAATATTTCATTATGAAAATAGGACATACCCACTAATAGAAAATGTAAAAGATACAGGAAAGTAGGATAAAAGCTACCAGAATACTATTGACATTTCTAATATTCTCTTTCAGGTTTTTTTCTATGCTATATACATGGTACATATTTCAAATCAAACTGCAGGTGATATTTGTTCTTCCTTTTTCTCTTTAAAGTAAGAAGAAAACTTTAAAAACCCTTCAATGGGGTCTTGCACATATAAGCTACCTTCCCTGTCCTCTTTGTCAAAGAACAGTATGGCTTAGTTCATTGTAGTCATGTTTATAGTGATATTTTGAACCTGTTTAAACACATCATCTCATCCAGTTTCCTCAAGAGCACTCTGATACAACTGTTCTTCCTATATCCATTTTATAGGCAAGAAAACTGAGGTTCTTAGAGATCTGGCAATTTGCTCCCCATCCTACTGCTGGTAAGTGCCTAAGATTGGAACTCAGGTTTCATCTGAGGGCAAAGCCTCCAATTTTAACCCTGAATTTTATTGCCAGCTATGTCAAAGTGGTTGAGTAAAATTTAAAGTGAAAAGAAAAACAGGTTGGATGGCTTAGTGGTCCATCACAGTCACAGAGACTACCTTTTTAGATCTGTGCTCTTCTGGTTGAACGACTGATACAGTCTCCTTTGGAGAGAAAGGTCTGCATTTATCTTACTGAGCTGTTGCTTTCTCCATAGACTGTGGGAAAATTGAGAATGCCCATTCTCCAAAGACCCAGGGAGTGCACTGGCCATGGCAGCTCTTCCTCTCTGGGAGGACCGGAGAGGGGCACAGTGGCGACCTGCACAAGAGTGCACTGTTGCTAGTCTGCAGTGGCGCCCTGGTGCATAATTTCATGTGCTGCTGGCTTCCTATGTTGTGACCCACCTGGGGAAGGTCATCATGATGAAGACAGCAGACTTCAAAGTCATGCTGGGGAAATATGATCGGGATGACAACAGGGATGAGAAGAACATCTAGAACCTATGTATTTCTGCAGTCATTCTGCAGCCTAAGTGTGATCTCATCCTTCTTGATGCTGAATTACCATTCTGAGGCTCCTGGACAAGGCTCATGTCAGCCCCTCATCTAGCTCATTTTCCTCAAGGCCACTTGGGACCTTGGCATCTCCTTCTAGGTGTCCCACATCACTGTGACCTGCTGGAAGGTACTAGCAGACTTGAAGAGCACTGGTTTCAAGAATCATACATGCTGTGCTCAGGAGTGGTCAGGGTAGCGGACTCATTGCTGTGTGAGGAGCAGCATGAAGATGATGGCATTCTAGTGAGTGTCATGGACAACAAGCCATCTGGGACGCTACCTCCCTTCTGACATCTTCATCAGAGAGAGAGAGAGAGAGGGAGAGTGTGTGTGTGTGTGTGTGTGTGTGTGTGTGTGTGTGTGTGTGCTGGTGTATGGTCTGTCTGTCTACCGTCCATCCACCCATGCATCCATCCATCCATCTCTCCTTCCATCTGTCTCTGTGCTGCATGAGGCAGTGTGGACCTGAAGTGTGATTTTGCCTGTGAATTTGGCTGTGCTAGGAGGAGGCTTCTGATATCAGAGTGAAACTCAGTGGAGGGTGAGTAGAGCTCAGTTTCTATAGGCCACCGCCTCCTTGTCTGCTCAGACAACCATTTGGAAGACATCAGGTCTTACAAATACTGAGTTCTTCAGAGACAGACCATATGAGTAACAAAGAAAAACTTCCCATTCAACCAATCCAGGGGACTTGTCCACCCTCCAGTGGTGTGAACAGTAAGGTCAGCTCTCGTTGAGAGAAGGTTAACTGGGGAGGTCTGGGTTTCATGAGGCCTATTCCGAGGTTCCAGTGAAACCAAGTTCCAAAGACCTGACTGCAAGACAGTTCAGGACAGTGGAGCTTCCATGAGGCACATGCTTTTGAATACATTGCCGCAGTATAGTGTGGTTCTTTTTTCCTTAAAATGCTCTATACACATATTACTAAAGCAAGAGTTGGTTTCTGACCTTCAACAAACAAACAAAACACAGCTCCCCAAGCAAGCAAAGCAAAGCAAAACAAAAAACAAAACAAAACAACATCAAGCCCTGGAGTGGACTGAGTGTTTGGTACTTATAGATGTTTGAACTCAGGGAGGAGAAATAAGGAAGGGAAACCGAATCTGTTGAGTGAACACAAGGAGAAAAGTCCTCAGGAAGTCAGAGGGGAAAAGGTTTTCTGAAGGAAGAGGGACTGAGGCTCTGGGCTACATATCTCACAGGCAGAGGGGAAGGAACAGGAAGACAGTTAAATGATGGGACAAAAACCAAAGTAAAACATCTTCAAGGCTTTTTGGGATCCTGTTCCTGGCAGTGTAATTAGTGGGTGGTTTCCTCTGATGTAAAGAAAGGGAAAAGATGTATGAAAGGCTCTCTAGGGATGGAGTGGATGGTAAGGAATCCCTACTGTAGATGTCGACTATGCAGGCAGAGTCTCTCTAATGAGTGTTTTCCAGTACCAAGTTCAACTGTTATGTGTGAAGATAAATACAAAAAGCAGATACATTACTTTGGTATGTGGCTATTTCATCTACTTTGTCACTTGAGGAGGCTAGCTGCCTTTGCCCCAGTGCATCGCAGCCAACATAGTGTCTCTAGTTATAAGGCATGAAAAGGTAGATCTCACTTTAAATGTGGTAAAAAAAAAAAAAAAAAAATCCTGATTATACAGTTTGAGATTTTTCAGATCAGCCCTTGGTTGAATCTCTTTGCTTAATGTTTTCTGGAGGTCAAAAGGAACGGGTAACGGTCTGCATTGAATACAGAGAAAGTTACTGCTCATTCTAAGCGTAGATTTTTAGGAGAGTCTTCCTTGCAATCACTTGCTGTTGGCTTTTTCAAATTTAAATGAGAATCAATATTCAGAACTGGTTTTGGTGGACCTGTGGGAAGATTCTTGAAATTATGCCATGGGTCAAGATGAATCTGACTTAGAAGTTTTAAAGCCTTGTTGGTATATTTTAGAAGATCAAAAACTTAAATTAAAAACATCTTAGCACTGTTTTTTCCCAAGCCAAATCACAGCAAAATGTGTAATATTTTCCCCCCTGAGACATCTTAATATGTCCTTCTTAAAGAAAAGTTTATGTAATACCTGCGTTTTGACTCCTTTTATAGAATGCCCAACTAACGTTTCACAAAGAATGTTTCTCATGTGCTTACTATTTAAAAAATCACTATAGTAGATGCTATCTTTCATGCCCTTCTCTATAGGCTCTATTTTGAAACTTCCACTATTAACTATTTTTGGTATTATTTCCAATCTTACTCATTTTCATTTAAAATAAGTCAATATCAAGCATTGATTTTGGAGGTGTTAAATTTCGTATCTGAAATTTAACACCACCCAGAGTTAAGTATGAGTATTCTGTATATTCAATGAACATTCTCTATCCCTAGTTTTCTAAGCCTAGAGCACTTGCCAGAATATTTTGGTGAATGATTTAACTGATGGAAAACATGGGTCTTAATTACACCATATTGAATGGGCAAAAAAATAAATAAATAAACAATACATTTTGGACTGATTTATGCACTAAAAAAAGTACAGAATCAAGAATGGAAATATATCCATAATTTTTTTGTTTTTACTTAAATTTATATGAAAATATAATAGCTCAGAATATCTAACAGTGTGGGTATATTTTCAGCATTTACGAACTACTAGTTAAAATACATCAGTAGGATATTACATCTAAATTGCATTTTTTGAAGATAATTTAAAAAATAAACAAATATCAGAGGTCTCATTTGATTACATAGAGAACAGTAAATAGAAGTTCTACTTTTCCCTCAGGGCCTTTGTCATGATTAAACAGGAATTGTTCATCCAGAGCTCCTGAAATAAGACATCCAATTAGGGTACGTGCTAACTCATCTTGAAACTGACGGAGGAGAGTCGAACACAGGTTAAACATGACCTAAGATTGTTGGAAAAGCTTCCAGGAATTCATTTTCAAAGCAGATAATGTAAACTGTTATAATTAACAGCACTATTCCCAGAATAATTCCTTCAATATTTTGCAATTATTAGATTCTAAATTAGTATAAAATGCAATGTACAAGAATTATACTTGGCTAAACAGTGTTGAGTGATATAACTGAGTGGGTTATTCTTTATTTTGTTTAATATTTTGAAACCAACAAATATTTTGCTATATAGGTTCTTTGTAGAAACTATTTATTCTGCTTGAGGCTTATGATGTTAAATATGAATCAAAGTGGTTAACTTCCTAGATATCCACTCAAAATTCTTCTCATTTAAACTATATATTATAAAGGAAGTTTTGAGCATTTTAATAATTCCTAGGAGAGTCACTTTCTAGGTAAGGTACAAATAATTTATATTCTGAGTCAAATCATTTGGGGGAAATCCTTCCAGAAAGTTAAAGCCTGACCATGAGCAGTGCTTTTAAGGCCTTAATTAGAGAAGGAGGCCTGCATTTTTTAAATGCTTTCTAGATATATCTAGTATGCAAACTTATTTTTTAGGTATTCAAAGAAATTTAAAAAAAATGGAAACTTGGAGAACTTTGGAAATTATTTATAATTGAGTACAAATTGGCAAAATATGCCTTGCTTTGCCTCATTTATGAGTTTCTAACTCAGCCTTTGATGGCTAACCCGGGAAGTGTTGGTGTTAGCAGAATGAATCTATCAGGCTGATAATACTTATCACTTCCTGTTTGTAGCTCAACCCTCATGAAAAGGCTTTCAAACACCATGGTTTTGTTTTCGTATGCTTGCAAATTAGAAACATCATCAAACAGGCTAAATAAAAAATAAGATTTAAAAAAAATTTTTCTAAACAGAACAGCTAATTTCACTGATTCATTAAATAAATGTGGTGGCCATGCTTCTCTTTTTCATTATTTGATCAACTTATCCAGATATATTGCTCAGTACTCTCAGTCTTTAAGTTCCTAAAGCCTCTTTTTAGCTGCAAATATTTTTTATTTTCTTGTATTTCTCAATCTGTGATTAATGGACAAAGCATGTATAAATAATTTCTTTAAAATAAACTTAGTATGTAGGGGATTTTTAGAAACCCAGGGATTTTCAAGTAATTGAGAGATATGAAAAGAGCATTTGGAAATCAAACTTTGGACTCAGTTTGTAGTGAAAGAACTATAAGCTTTATAGTAAAGGGATGAAAATGGAAAACAAGAAAGTCCTTACATAAAGGGGAATCAAACCAGTTCAAAAGTTGTATTTCTTTCTTGAATTGAGCAACTCAGTATTCATGAGATAAGTCTTCCTCCAGCCCTCTGACCCTCTCATATATATCCTGCTTTTTAGTTTTAGCAGTGAGCTCTATTAAAATTAACTCCTTTCATGTATGTGTGAAATTAGTCAGGTCTGAAATGGACTCCAGGCCTCTGGGTCCATGTTTCTTTTCTATGGAATTACTGAGAGACTATGAACTATTGTGCTATGAGAGAAGAATATAAAGGCCAATTTATTATCATGTGTCTGCATATATCTTGTTATTATTTGCAAGTCTTAATACTAACCAGTCACTTCAAGTTTTATAGAATGTAATCTAGTACATGTAAATAAAAGTCAGGGTTCTTGAAACAAAACCATAAAAGTAGCAGATTGCAATCAAAGAGCAGATGTTTTGTGATGTCAAGCTGGATATTTATGGTCTTCCTTTAAGCCAATTGCTGAAACTGACAACTTATCACAAATTATTTGACCATCTTAAAAGAACAATTTCATTAGAAAGAGGCTAAAAACTTTGCAAACAAATACAGATTTTTATTCTTAAGAAAAGGAAAGAAACCCAATATGAGACAGAAGTAGAAAAATTCTGTAAATATATTCAAGAGTCTCTGATTAGTAGTGACTAGTGACCCATAACAACTAGCTCAGACATCTCTTAATTAGATTGTGCTAAGTACTCCAATTTACCTGAAAGTTGAAAAAATTACTCTCAATTTGGTTCTTACTAATTTAAATTCTCAATCAAAGTAAATTTAGTGATGAAATTTAGAATAAAAATATGTTTAATGAACATCTTATTCATAAGTTGGTCTAGGAAGTGTTCCCATTTTATTCTGGATCTTTTATAGCAAAATGTAGAAAGGAACATGACAATCTACTTTCTGTTACACAAACACATCACTCTTGCTTTTTTTAATGAGGGGGAAGTGATACTATTATTCACAATGTTTTCCTTGTGTTAAGACATAGAAGTTTATAATTGAGTAGAATCATAATAAGGTCACTTAAGCCTAAATTTTAAGTAAAACTTGAATCCCCAATACAACATCCCTAACATGTTATCTATCTTTAGGTGGATCATTTTGTATCAACTCATACCATTCATAAGTTCACTCAATTAACAAATTTTTAATTGTCTACTATATGACACACATAGTCCTAAGAAATGGAGCTACTATATTGAACCAAACAAACACAGTCCCTTTCCATGTGGAATGTACAGACTGTTTCTTTTTTTTAAATATTATGTCAAATGCTACCTCTCTTTAACATCAACCTTTTGCTATTAGTTTTCATCATAACCACCTTCTATTCCTATAAGCTACACATTTAGCCAGGCTCTTTTTATTAACTCATCTATAAACTGATAGTTTTTACATCAAATCTGATTAAAAATAAGTTTTGAAGGTGAAAATTTGAGCTAAGTGGTAGAGGCTACTTGCAAAACATTTCAGCCAAAACACGTGTGATTTTGAGTCATTAAAACAGACGCACTGAAAGTTCTACCATTTTCCTTCCACTGGTCCATGTTCCTGAGCTTGTTTCATTAAAGCTCAGTGCATAAAACTGATTGACAAGTAAAGCAATGTAAATGCAAATGCCTGAATCCACAATAGGGCAGCTCCTTTAGAAGGGAATTGATGGCTCTGTAAATACAATACTAAATAAATACTTACGTATTGCGGATCACCTACAAAAAAACCATTATTTTGTCCTTAGAAATATTTTGTTGTTGTTTTATAGGTAGTTACCAAAATTATTTTTTAAAAAGGATATAAAGTAGACATTAATTATCTGCAGATTATATATGGGAAAGAATTCAACGTATAATCTCATGCACTAGAAGACCAATTATTCTTTGAACCAAACCTTCCACCACCAATAATGGAATGCAGCCATATTTTCTTAATTGGCTCATGAATATGTTAAAGGGACTAGAGTTATGATCTTTTGCATATTTATTAATTCTATGTTTTCCTACTTATCTAGAAAGATTAAGATAAAGATAATAAATATAAATAATTTATATATATTATATATATTTATTTATATATAATATATTTATATATTTTTAATATATATTTATATATATTATATATATAAATGATAATAAAGATAAAGATTAAGATAAAGAACTTATATTGACTTATTTTTTAATTTACAAAAAACATATTTTATGTCTCAATTTACAGTCTTCACAGTATATCTTCACTGTGTATATGGAATAATTATTGATTTTATCATTTCAAAAAATCATAGGTGGGTTATTCCAGACCTGCTCTTTATTTTGTGTAAACGCAAAATCTCCTTTTCAATATTTCTAAATGTTACTTCTACCTTGTCAAGTAGATCCTTAAGTTGTAACTGCCACTATACAGAATTTTCTTTGTCATCATTATTTTCATCATAAATGAAAGCATCCATTTTATTAGCATAATCCTCAATCAACATTCTGGTGCTAAATATGCTCTAGTTGATAAATATTGGCAAAAGGGATCATCTGAAAAAGAGGAGGAGGAGGAGAATGTTGTCTGGAATTGCTTTATTTCTGTTACAATGACTGTCTTCTTTTTTACTGACCAGGAAGAGCCAAAGTAAGTATAATAGCATTTGTCATCCTGGAAAAGAAGGGCAGGCTCAAATCACGAGGGCTGTTTAGGTAGTAATGGAAGGAAGAGCAGAAAGGAGAGAAAAGTTTCAATGCACGACAAGACCTAAGTGGGGAACTGAGTCAACCAATTTTGCTCTGTGATTACTCTTTACTTCCAAGTGCAGTTGCCTTGGCCAGATGTCAGAATTAAAGGACTGTTTTCCTGAGGTATAGTCCTCCCCAAGCTGAATCGCTGGGAAACTGGCCTGTTCATATATGAGATTCACATATATCCCCACTAGTAAGTGAGATGAAGAGATCATCTCCTACCACTGTGTACGAGTACAGTGGTTCTCAACTTTTATTCTAGTCACAGGCATTCTTGAAAATCAGATAAAAGGCATAAGCCCTACTAGAAAATCAAATAAAAGGCATAAGCCCTACTAGAAAAGTGTATGTGCACATACACATACACATACACACACACAATTTTGAAAACAATTTGAAGGGGTTCATATGCTTCCTGACACCCAGCCATGATTCTCCTTGAGGCCAGAGATTCCAGGTTAAGAATCTCCTATACTAACTAGAAAAGAGGAAAGTAGATTTTATCAGTGTATTCCATGTATCCCATATTGTAATAAGCACTTTATATGCACTATCTTATAATAATCCTGTGAGTTAATTTTATTGTCTCCATTTTTTAAATGAGCTGGTGAGCATTAGTGATTTGCTCATGGTTAAGCAACCTGATGACTGAAGACCTCAGAATACTAATTAGTCTGTTCGTAGATACCTTATTGCTGCATTCTTTTATTCTCCTCTTTCTGTTTTCCCTTTTGTGTAGTGAATATTCCAAACTGTGTTCCTGGCTCTCAGCTCCCTAGAGCTTTGGTTTCCCTTTATCCTTATTCAGGCCAATATTTACTCATCTTCTTCCCACTGGGGGTTCCCATTATGCTTCATGGCTGGGATTTGGTGCCATGCTCTCTTCTTTCACCAGCTGCCCAGAAACAGAATCTTCTGACATATCCCCTCCATACTCTCTTCTACATGACCCCCACCAATAAGCCTGTACTGGTTTAGTCTCACATCTGTTCTTAAGCCAATACTAATTGAGGAAGGAAGTAGATCTTGGTGTAGTGAGTCTTCGAATTAAATTGCTTTGACAAGATCTACTGATCTTCCCTCCTACAGCTGGGCCCTAAGTGTCTATTTCTGCCAACTAGATAAGGTCTCCCATGTTTTTAGTGTATGCCTTTGTGGGTCTCTGTAGTTTTCATTTCATGGCATTCCCTTTGACAGCATATGAGGACTTTTGCTATCTTGGAAATTAAATAAAAAAGATCCCCTGAGACTTAAAATGTTAGGCAATAAGGCAGAACAGAGATAAAGTTGTGAAAAAAGTAAAGACTAGTTCCCATGTTAACAAGATTTAATTATAACTTGGTTGTCTATCTACATTTTTAAAAATAAAGACTGTATCTATCAAAATAAGAAATGACCAGTCATAGAAATATGGAAAAAGGAGAGTTGCAGAAGATAAATTTTTGCAATGCTAGTCTAAGGATAGTCAAGGAAATGTACCCTTTGAAACTCAAATGCTTCCTTCTCAAGAAGGCCATTCATCTTATGAAGAGAATAGAAGAAACTGTAGGCAATGAACACAGCATGTTCTGGATTCATTCACAATAGAAGTATTTTTAGGGGCACATGGATACGTTTTATGTTATCTTAGCCTAATGCAATTAAACGATTTATACATCAAATCACCCCTGTACTGATTCTATGCTTACCTAGTTACCATCTAATTATGATTTGATTTTCCATTTAGTTCTTTCTATGGGCAAACATTAATTGCTCATATAGATGATAAATATTTGGTGTCTATGACAGTGATTTCTCAAGATGACTTAATAAAGTGGTCTTTGAACATTATTTGATTTGTCTTAAAGCCAGACTACAGCTAAAACGCTTGCTAAAGCAAGTGGTCTGCTCAGTGTGGCAGTTAGATTTCTCATTGGAGATACACATGTTTGGATTTGCATGTCTTCCCTGGGCTAGGGTGAATATTAGTTAGTCTTTCAGTTTCTCATCACTTGCTTCTCTGACCACCATCAAGAAGGTGAGATTGAACATTCATTGCCGGGGGCAACGCCCCTGAAGTTACTTATCTATCCGAGTAGTTCCTAGGAAGGTCCTACCCAGTACGGGGCAGCCCTCCCTTTATGGTTCTGCAACAAATTTCATCTTTCTGAATAGATTTTTACAGCATCTGCTCTAGGATAGGACTGGGTTTCTCTTTGCTCCCAACTCTTTAGTCAGAATAGCTTGTTGGCTAATTATGTATCTGGTCCCTTGTTCTGTGACAAACTCTAGCCATTTGGATGGTATCCAGATGCCTAGAAACAAAGGTATGGCTTGACTGTGAATTGATGATAAACCTGCTGAGTGCCTGGCTCATGGAATGTATGATAGCCTGTTCCTGTCCCCTTGGACTCTTGGCTGAGGTTTAATATAGAGAAAAAACTACAAAAGATTCCTCCTCGCCACCTAGTGTTTGACGACCATCTGGATTTGCCCCTCTAGTATCCAATGTTACTGGAAAGGTGAGCAGGCTCTGATAGTGATCTGGTTTATGCTTGAAGTTTCTGTATCTTTTGAAAACTCTCCTTTGACTGTCCTCACCAAACCAGAACCTAAGGTTAGATGAATTTTCCCAACACTGTCTTCTGCTCAGGGCCAGTGTCTTTCATTTTCTAATGGTTGGACTGCAGAGTATTAAGTTCCAGGCTTAGAAATCAGTATAGACTTAAGTTGTGTCATGTTAGCAGGTAAGACTGTGTCATCCAAAGATGAACAGATAGAAAAGGTAAAATGAATTGGAAAGAGAGGACATTTTTAGATGGGGGCCAGGTAGATTAAAACAGGGGTCTGACTCATTTTTTTAAGTAAAATTTACATAGAACATAGCTACACTCATTCATTTATGAATTTTATGTGTTGACTTTGCTCTACCACAGGAGGGCTGAGTAGTTGTGATGGAGACCTGATTATGCAAAGCCTAAAATATTTACTCTCTAGTCCTTTACAGAACAAATTTGCATACTCCTTATCTGGACCCGGACAAATTAAAGGGTCAGCAGTAAGAATGAAAGAAAGTTACAAAGGACATTGAAGAACTTTTACTGCAAGTTTCTGATAAATCCCTAAGAAGTTTTTAATGCACAAGTCTACCTCAGATGTTACATTAAACTTGAATAGTTTTGCCACTGTGAGTGACAAGCACAATACCACCCTTTTGCCTCAAAAAGTAAAAGAAAAAAGAACCTATTCTGATGTTCTGATTTGTTAAAAAATAGTAACTTATTATCTTTGAAACAAAGACCATGCTTTATCTGAAGCTTTGTGATTTGGGGGAAGAAACAAGGTACCCAGTGAACTCAATGTCAGGGGAAGTGGAATGATTCCAGATGGTGCAGACAAAAGAAATGTGTTATGCATTTGCTGAAGTACAGCTTCAACCAAAGTGGAAAAACTATGGAATTCTGGGAAAATAAGAGCAATGGACATGTCTGAATTCGCAAGAACAAAAAATAAATCTCTGTTTCTCTAGAAGGATAAATAGATAACTAGTTATGTGGCTAGAAAGAAGCAAAGGAAGGAAGGAAGAAAGGAAGGTAGGAAGGAAGGAAGGGAGGGAGAATTCTGTTATGTTAACTGAAATTCTTCTCTATGCCATACAATCTATTTCTCCTTTTGCTGTGACCTTTCCCCTATTAATTCATTAATAAGCAATGTCTCAGGGGAGAAATTATATTGAATATAGAGGACAAAATGTCAATACCTTGGCTTCTGTGTTCCAAAATAGGCTCCTGAGACTCATAGCAGAGACATATTCTTGGATGTCAGGGCTTTTTACCTGTAAGGGTCAGAATATTGTATTTCGAAAAGGCTAAGACTGGAAGTTATCTAGTTGGTTCTATAACTAATAATTTGGAAATATAGTAGGAGTTTATCCTTGAACATTAGGTAAGGCGTGTCCAAAATGGGGAAATATTGAAGAGGATGTGGACTTTATTTTAGAAACTTGTGTTGAGAAGGTATCACTCCCCTAAGACAACCTAAGACTCCCCTAAGAACTGAGCTATAAGTGGGTACAGCTCTAGAACCTCAACCTTGCTTGGGACAGGGAGGTGCAGTATGTAGAAGGCATGTATGTCTTGTGTTTCAGAGAGTACTGGGGAGAAGCCCTATGTCCTGCATGGTCCCTAAGATGTCAACTCAGTATGGCACAGAAGTTACCTGGGTAGAAGCGTTATAGGCAGCTCCGCAGAGTTTTAGGAGAGTGTCACTTGTTTTCCATAACCCTCAAATAAGGTATGGATATAGCTGAGAGTCAAATGGAGAATCAAAAGTCCTTGCTGTTGGAAAGAGGAGGATAGAGAAGAATAGAGATGGCTTAATGAGAGAAAACTAGCTGGTCTATGGGACATCTTATTAAAGACCAACAGGAATAAATGTAAACAAACAATTATAATGTGCTATCTCCCCACTGTGGTGCTGCTTGAGCTGGTCCAAACCTTGGGTGTAATTCTAGAGATAAAAAAGTGGGGGGAAAACCTAATTGGCTGAAAATTTTTAATTTGTCTGAGAAAATACTGCATTGACACTTAAATACTCGGATTGGATTGAGTTTACATTGAATTGAGTAAGTTGAAGTTCTTGCCAGCAAGCAAAAAGGAGTATCAATATAAAAAATAATTTTTTAGGGGTGCCTAGGTAGCTTAGTTGGTTAAGCATCTGCCTTCAGTTGAGGTTATGATCCCAGGGTCCTGGGATTATGTTCTGCATTGGGCTCCCTGCTCAGTGCAGGGCCTGCTTCTCCCTCTCCCTTTGTCATTCCCCCGACTGTGCTCTCTGTCTCTCTGTCAAATAAATAAATAAAATCTTTAAAAAATAATATTTTAAAAATATATAGCCGAGATTTTGTATTCTGAGTATTTGTACTCCCCACTGACATATCAAGAGAATTTTTTAAATTTGTTTGCCTTTAGAAGTATGATTATGATCATGATCTTTATGTATTTATTATGTTACACTTACTAAAATTATACAGTGGATATGTATTATTTCTATAAATATAAGCCCTGATATATTTCAGAAGTATTGAGTTGGTTTAAAAGCAAAATAAATAAATAAATAAATACTGTACATATATTGTACAAAGAGAATTTGGGCCATGTCTGTATACATAGATCATGACTTCCATTAGTGGCTACATTCTGGAAAAGGAACAGTGTCTCTCATTCTTTGAGTGAACACACAGATGAAGGTTTCCATTTCAGTCAAGCAGGATAATGGGGATAACCTGAGAGTACACACACAGCTCATCAGTCTGGAGGAGGAAAGGTGGTATAATTCAGAGTGTTGCCACTATTTGGTCATCCAAGTTGATTAATGAAAGAAAGAGAAGGGGAAAGGGAGGAAGTAATGATGAAAGGGTGGAAGGAAGGAAGGAAGGGGAGGAGAGAGGTATGACACAATAAGCCTGTTGGGTAAATTACCCCCCTCCCCCCACTGTCACAGGAGATACCCTGATAAGACCAAATAAACTGCCCTCATGAATCATCTCATTGCTTGTCTTTTTAGTGTCAAAATCAACTATGATCAAAATCAAAACTTTGTTTTAACATTTTGCAGAGGACGCATACCTTTAATATCCTCATTAAAAAAATGAAAAGAACCTTGAAACTGACCTAGAGTTTCTTTTTATGGCTCAACGGGGAACTGTTTTCCCAATAAGCATGAAATGACTTTATCAATATTAATTTTCTAGGTTATTGATGATGATGTGAAAAATTTTACAGTGAGTAAAAATGTTTTGAGGACAAATTTTTTTGACATGGGGCTGAAGTGAAATTATGTAGGATACTTGGTAGCACACTCAGAGTGCTATTTACTAAACCCCAATTTTGTATTCTTTTAGTTGATTTAATAATGTTTATTAGAATAATTTAGTGACAAATAATGGCATGTAACAGGCTTTATGCTAGTTTATTAGAAACTAGAATTGTGTGTGAGGGGGCAGTGAGGGAAACAGATAACTCATTGGCATGTATTTGCAAATATCTTGGGAGGTTGAGAGGTGTATTCCTGTTGAATAATAGGAGACCCAAGAAATACATAAATCAGTTATCATAAAACTAAATGAAAAGAAGCTGGAATTGAGATGTTTTTCTTTCTTCTCAGGTACATATTTCAGGTATAATTATTACCCAAAGGGGCTACATTACATGGATGATTTAGGTTAGCTAAGCAAAAAGAATTTTATACTTCAAAGTTCAATAGGAAAAGGCAATGACAATTTATGTCTTTACTGCCAAAGAAACAAGGAGCTTTAGGAAGAAGATTAAATGTAATGATAGTTTAAAATCTTTCAGTATTACTAATAAAATTGTCAAAATTGAAAACTTAAACTATATATAAGGGAACTTGCATAAACTTAAGAAATAAAATGCATAAAATTGGAGTTGGTGATTTATTTCTATCTGAACAAGTTTATTGCTTCTGTTCTATTAATCAAACTCGGTGTGTGTGTGTTTTTCCTCTCCATTCCTAGACTTCCCATCTGATTGTTCATAGGTTGAAGCTTACAGAGAGGTGTATACATACAAATATAAGCACTAGGGACACCTTCTCAGATAAACTCTCTGAAAATGCAACATTTAGCCATGTAGATCAGGTATTAAACAGTTCTATGCTGAACATTTTTCTGTGTGTTGTGAAATAAGAGTTTTCACATTTTTGATGACTAGCAGCTGAATTCTCAAAATAGCTCTGTCAGTTAGGGAATTGGACATTATTCCTATTTGATTCATGAGAAAACTGGGACCCAGAGTTATATACCTCATTCAAGTAGTGAGAGCAAGGGATTATTATTATTATTATTTTAGGGAGAAAAGAAATTTAAGGGAGACACTGAAGCTTACTTAAAGGTGACGAACAAATTATGGAATCATGTCCCAACAAGGTCTAATGGTGGGTGCCTTTCAGGCAAACGTATCATGAGAATAGATTCCAGATACTATTTCATCAAAATGGTGGGTAGATTGAGGAGCTTTGCCAGAATAGCTTCTGAGAAGTTGGAAAATTCTAGTCTTAAATTTCTGTTCTCTTTGTCATCTTTAAGCATATAGACAGATCTCATCCCTGATTAAAAAACACATTTTGGCCCTAAAAATATTTATTATATATGTGTGTTTCTTTTAATATACAACTCAAGAACTATTTTAAGGGCATCTACCTTCTCATCCATCAAGTATTTATTAAGTATCTATAACACACCTACGATACAACAGAAATCTTATTAGAACCTTTAGACAGAACACAGCCTGATGGAAGGGTAATCTATGCTGTTAAAAAGAAAACCACCGGCCCAACATGGAGCCACTGATGTTAAGACTTCACGTCAGCAAACCAGCGCTTAAGACCTAATGTAACAGAGGTTTCAACATCCCTCAGCTTCCCCCCCGCTCCACCTTCCCCACTCAATATAACCTTTAAGCAGTCAACATGGAGCTGGTCAGCACTAGGAAATTTACTGATAGACCTCTTCCGTTCCCCTTTGGAGGACAACCTTGACTATAACAATATATTCTTTGCTGATAATTTCCAGTTTTCCACTCCCTCTCTGCCTTTAAAAAGCTTTCCTACAGCTCAAAAGAGCTCCTTTCTATTTGCTGGATGGGATGCTGTCCGATTCATGAACTGTACAAAAAAGACAATCTTTTAAATTCCTCAGTTGAATTTCTGTTGTCTAATAATGTAATCATAGTACTTAAAAAATGGGAAAGATCAATATTATACAAATAAATAAATATATGTAGGAAGTATAGTTTTAATTGAAGAAAATTAAGGATTGTAATGATTTAGGCAGCTGATTTAGATTCAGGATGAGTAAATGCTCCCTTGAGAAAGGGATATTAAATTTAAGACCTGAAGGGAAATTAGGAATTAGGCTAAACTTCTGGGGAAAAGAATCCCCAGACAGGGCAGGAGATACAGGCAGTATCAAGTTGCTGAAAAATTTGGTCCTTTTTTCCCTGGGTAAGTATCGAAGCATTTTAAACTGGCAGCTACAAAGTTAAATTTTTAGTTAATGTAACTGCTGGGAGGAAAATGGATTGAAGGAGAAAAAAAAAAAGATGTAGAAGTCAAAAGCAGAGATTGTGGTGGAGAGGATAGAGACAAGAACCTACTTGACATACATCTCTTCAACCCAAAAGGAACACTACATGGACAAATGCTAATTATCATTATTTAAGATTATTTTTGGTTAATAAGTAGCAATATTTTAGAATAAAATCCATAATCCAAAATATTAGTGGGATACAACTGTTCCTATAAATTTGCAGGTGTGATGCCAAATCTATGGAAGAAGTTGAAAAAAAAATGCCGGAAGCATGAACTTTTTGAAAAATCTCAGTGTCAGGCATAGTGTTCAAAAGAAGTATGTCCCACACTTGGCTCAGTTTTGAGGCTTCACAATAATTAAGTATCTAAAAGCCAACAGTGTAAGTCCCAGCTTTCCAGAGTTCAAGAAGTCCGTGTTGTGTTTTGTCTTTGTTTTTGTTTTTACCAGTTTTATTTCTCAGGTGTTTTCTGAATATCCCCAGGGAAAGCTGACATGTTTGCCAAATCTGTTCTGGTGGCCACCCACCACTTTAGCCAGCCAAGTGTCCCTAGACCACAATATGGCTTCTGGGCATGTCACCCCTTGTGGTCTTGAGACTGGATTCTCTCAACAGGCTGTATACCTTTCCCATCTCCCCCTGCAGATTACATTCCCTGGCCTCAGATGCCCCATGGTGATAAGTGAGTCTGTAAGCCTTAAGAAGTTTTTTTCTGAAGGCCTGGGGTAACAGAAGAGATTTGCAATCCAGAGAGAACAGAGCTGGAAACTTGAAACAGTCCATCTCAGTCCACGACACATGCTCTCCCACACGGGACCACCCTTTCTCCTGAGCCTGTGCTCCAGAGCTTGGGTACCTGCAGCTATAGCAGCCTTCTTGCTTTCAAAGTGACTCTCCTCCAATGGTCACTTCCCTACCAGGAGTTTGCTCCCAGCCACTGGGGAGAAATGTATGTTTCTGGGTAAAAAATACTTGCAGGTGTACAATTTCATCCCTTACAATGGTCAACTTAATGTTCTTTTGCCAAGGGCTTTAGACTCTTGATCTTGGGTTTCTCCACTGCAGCATTGAATTTATGCTTTACATTTGCCAAGATCATAAAATTATTACTCCTGCACAAGACAATAATTGTCCTCCAGTATGGTTTCGGCTTTTAGAGAAACAGACACCTGATCAAAGTTTAAAATGCTTGGATCTATATTAGGTTTCTAGGGCTTCCAGAACAAAGTACCCCGGACTGGGCAGCTTCAACAATAGGAGTTTATTGTCTCACAATTCTGGAGACAATAAATAAAATTCTAGAAGCCCACAATCAAAGCGTTGGCAAGGTTGGTTCCTTCTGGGAGCTGTGAGGAAGAATCTTTTCCATTCTTCTTTCCTAGCTTCTGGTGGTTGGCTAGCAATCTCTGGCTTTCCTTGGGTTGTAGAATCATCATGCCAGTTCTGCCTTTGGCATTGTGTGGTGTTCTTCCTGGATGTCTTCACACTGTCTTCCTTCTAGTGTCTCTGGGTCCAAATTTCCCCTTTTGATACGGACACCAGTCACAGTAAAGCTGGGGAAGTAGTCTCTCTCCCAGGATAAAGAAGAGTCTCTGTGATTGAGGGGGAGGGATGGCAGCTATGGTCAGTGGAATTATTCCAAGTTTAATCCTTTTTCCTCCCCTTCTAAAAACTTCATTGTTTCATTTTGGATTATGAAAGTTATTGTATGATCATTTTAGAGCATGTAGAAAATACAGGTAATTATAGAGGAGGGAAAAAAAAGCCATAATCCTAATAACTGATAACCAACACTTAAACATGGAATCATCTTATTTATTAAAAATGGAAATTTGCTGGTATACAAAGCTTATTATCCTGCCTTTTCTACTTAACGTTATATTATGAACATTAAAAAATATAATAATATGCTTTAATATTATGATTTTTTAAATTTTTATTTTATTTTATTTTTAAACATATATTTTTATCCCCAGGGGTACAGGTCTGTGAATCGCCAGGTTTACATACTTCACAGCACTCACCATAGCACATACCCTCCCCAATGTCCATAACCCCACCCCCCTCTCCCAAACCCCCTCTCCCCAGCAACCCTCAGTTTGTTTTGTGAGATTAAGAGTCACTTATGGTTTGTCTCCCTCCCAATCCCATCTTGTTTCATTTATTCTTCTCCTAACCCCTTAGCCCCCCATGTTGCATCTCCACTTCCTCATATCAGGGAGATCATATGATAGTTGTCTTTCTCTGATTGACTTATTTCGCTAAGCATGATACTCTCTAGTTCCAACCACGTTGTCGCAAATGGCAAGATTTCATTTCTTTTGATGGCTGCATAGTATTCCATGGTGTATATAACCACTTCTTCTTTATCCATTCATCTGTTGATGGACATCTAGGTTCTTTCCATAGTTTGGCTATTGTAGACATTGCTGCTATAAACATTCTGGTGCACGTGCCCCTTTGGATCACTACGTTTGTATATTTAGGGTAAATACCCAGTAGTGCAATTGCTGGGTCATAGGGTAGTTCTATTTTCAACATTTTGAGGAACCTCCATGCTGTTTTCCAGAGTGGTTGCACCAGCTTGCATTCCCACCAACAGTGTAGGAGGGTTCCCCTTTCTCTACATCCTCCCCAGCATCTGTCATTTCCTGACTCGTTAATTTTAGCCATTCTGACTTGTATGAGGTGATATTTCATTGTGGTTTTGATTTGTATTTCCCTGATGCCGAGTGATATGGAGCACTTTTTCATGTGTCTGTTGGTCATCTGGATGTCTTCTTTGCAGAAATGTCTGTTCATGTCTTCTGCCCATTTCTTGATTGGATTATTTGTTCTTGGGTGTTGAGTTTGCTAAGTTCTTTATAGATTTTGGACACTAGCCCTTTATCTGATATGTTGTTTGCAAATATCTTCTCTCATTCTGTCAGTTGTCTTTTGGTTTTGTTAACTGTTTCCTTTGCTGTGCAAAAGCTTTTGATCTTGATGAAATCCCAATAGTTCATTTTTGCCCTTGCTTCCCTTGCCTTTTGCGATGTTCCTAGGAAGATGTTGCTGCGGCTGAGGTTGAAGAGGTTGCTGCCTGTGTTCTCCTCAAGGATTTTGATGGATTCCTTTCTCACATTGAGGTCCTTCTTCCATTTTGAGTCTATTTTCATGTGTGGTGTAAGGAAATGATCCAGTTTCATTTTTCTGCATGTGGCTGTCCAATTTTCCCTACACCATTTATTGAAGAGGCTGTCTTTTTTCCATTGGACATTCTTTCCTGCTTTGTCAAAGATTAGTTGACCAAAGAGTTGAGGGTCTATTTCTGGGCTCTCTATTCTGTTCCATTGATCTATGTGTCTGTTTTTGTGCCAATACCATGCTGTCTTGATGATGACAGCTTTTTAATAGAGCTTGAAGTCCGGAATTGTGATGCCACCGACTTTGGCTTTCTTTTTCAATATTCCTTTGGCTATTCGAGGTCTTTTCTGGTTCCATATAAATTTTAGGATTATTTGTTCCATTTCTTTGAAAAAAATGGATGGTACTTTGATAGGAATTGCATTAAATGTGTAGATTGCTTTAGGTAGACATTTTCACAATATTTATTCTTCCAATGCAGGAGCATGGAACATTTTTCCAATTCTTTGTGTCTCCCTCAATTTCTTTCATGTGTACTTTATAGTTTTCTGAGTATAGATTCTTAGCGTCTTTGGTTAGGTTTATTCCTAGGTATCTTATAGTTTTGGGTGCAATTGTAAATGGGATTGACTCCTTAATTTCTCTTTCTTCTGTCTTGTTGTTGGTGTAGAGAAATGCGACTGATTTCTGTGCATTGATTTTATATCCTGACAAAAGTGAATTCCTGTACAAGTTCTAGCAATTTGGAGTGGAGTCTTTTGGGTTTTCCACATATAGTATCATATCATCTGTGAAGATGATAGTTTGACTTCTTCTTTGCCGATTTGGATGCCTTTAATTTCCTTTTGTTGTCAGATTGCTGAGGCTAGGACTTCTAGTACTATGTTGAATAGCAGTGGTGATAATGGACATCCCTGTCGTGTTCCTGACCTTAGCGGAAAAGCTTTCAGTTTTTCTCCATTGAGATGATATTTGCGGTGGGTTTTTCATAGATGGCTTTGATAATATTGACGTATGTACCCTCTATCCCTACGCATTGAAGAGTTTTGATCAGGAAGGGGTGCTTTACTTTGTCAAATGCTTTTTCAGCATCTATTGAGAGTATCATATGGTTCTTGTTCTTTCATTAATGTGTTGTATCACATTGATTGATTTGCGGATGTTGAACCAACCTTGCAGCCCTGGAATAAATCCCACTTGGTCATGGTGAATAATCTTTTTAATGTACTGTTGAATCCTATTGGCTAGTATTTTGGTGAGAATTTTTGCATCTGTGTTCATCAAGGGTATTGGTCTGTAGTTCTCTTTTTTGATGGGATCCTTGTCTGGTTTTGGGATCAAGGTGATGCTGGCTCATAAAATGAGTTTGGAAGTTTTCCTTCCATTTCTATTTTTTGGAACAGTTTCAGGAGAATAGGAATTAGTTCTTCTTTAAATGTTTGGTAGAATTTCCCCAGGAAGCCGTCTGGCCCTGAGCTTTTGTTTGTTTGGATATTTTTGATGACTGTTTCAGTCTCCTTACCGGTTATGAGTCTGTTCAGGCTTTCTATTTCTTCCTGGTTCAGCTGTGGTAGTTTATATGTCTCTAGGAATGCACCCATTTCTTCCAGATAGTCAAATTTGTTGGTGTAGAGTTGCTCATAGTATGTTCTTATAATTGTCTGTATTTCTTTGGTGTTAGTTGTGATCTCTCCTCTTTCATTCATGATTTTATTTATTTGGGTCCTTTCTCTTTTCTTTTTGATAAGTCTGGCCAGGGGTTTATCAATCTTATTAATTCTTTCAAAGAACCAGCTCCTAGTTTCGTTGATTTGTTCTGTTGGGTTTTTTTTTTTTTTTTTTTTGGTTTCTATGTCATTGATTTCTGCTCTGATCTTTATGATTTCTCTTCTCTTGCTGGGTTTAGGGTTTCTTTCTTGTTTTTTCTCCAGCTCCTTTAGGTGTAGAGTTAGGTTGTGTACCTGACACCTTTCTTGTTTCTTGAGAAAGGCTTCTACTGCTATATATTTTCCTCTCAGGACTGCCTTTGTTGTGTCCCACAGATTTTGAACCGTTGTGTTTTCATTATCATTTGTTTCCATGAACTTTTTCAATTCTTCTTTAATTTCCTGGTTGACCCATTCATTTTTTAGAAGGATGCTGATTAGTCTCCATGTATTTGGGTTTTTTCCAAATCTCCTCTTGTGATTGAGTTCTAGCTTCAGAGCATTATGGTCTGAAAATATGCAGGGAATGATCCCAATCTTTTCATACCGGTTGAGACCTGATTTAGGACCGAGGATGTGATCTATTCTGGAGAATGTTCCATGTGCACTAGAGAAGAATGTGTATTCTGTTGCTTTGGG